>NW_027040713.1:0-67500 GCF_037179485.1 Ochlerotatus camptorhynchus
ATGACCAAATACTTGAAAAAATACAACGAACTTAACCTTAACGATCCACAGTACATACACGCATTTGAAAAGTGTAAAAATTCTAACAACACCCCAATATTGATTTACCCAGACTTCGATAAACCATTTGTATTAACAACCGATGTCACGAATTTTGCTCTACGTGCGGTTTTATCCCAGATTCAAACGGAAAAGACCACTCAGTTGCATTCGTATCAAGAACTTTAAACAAACATGAAGTCAATTATTCAACCACAGAGAAAGAAGCCCTTGCAATCATGTGGGCTATTGAGAAGTTTTAGCCTTATCTCCATGGAAATAGCTTTACTCTTGTGTCCGACCATTAGCCGCTTACGTTTATAAAAAAATCTACTAAAAATCTCAAAATTCTACGTTGGAGACTAGAATTTGAAAACTATTGAATACAAAACCAAAAAAAAACAAATATTGTCGCAGACGCACTTAGTAGGAAGGTAGAAGTTAACGCAAATGAAACCGATAATCTTTCAAACGGTGATTCGCTAGAAAACAACCAATCAGAGTCAGAAACGGATACAGTCCACTCCGCAGACACATCACCAGACTTTTATATGCATTTTACTGAGAGACCAATGTTTTTTTTATAGAAATCAACTAATATTTAGACACGCAACATTTAACACTACAATTCAAGAAACCATATTCCCCCACCACAAACGCGTCATCATTTGTAACAATAATTTCGACAAACAGTCATTGACCGAATATATTAAACAGTTTCACAATGGGAAACAAACTGCGAGTCTCGCTCCGGAGAGTCTTCAGCAACTTATTCCAGTTGTATACCGAGAACACTTATCAAATTCATCCTCCCATTTCGTGATAACCCAAAGCATAGTAGAAGACGTCACTTCAGAAGCTAGGCAAGACACCCTAGTAAAAAATGAACATGATAGAGCCCACCGTGGTATACAAGAAGTCGAAAAACAGCTCAAACGGTCTTATTACTTCTCTAATATTATGAGAAAATAAGCTACAATAATTACTGTCTAATATGCTGTCAACATAAGTACGAGCGGAAACCGTACAACATCATAATTCGTCCTAGACCAATAGAAAAATCTCCATTCCAATGAGTTTATATGGATATCTTCGGAATGGATAAAAATAACTATCTATCCCTTATTGGTGCTTTCTCGAAACATCCGCAGCTTTTAAAAATCAATACATGACATACAAAATGCCTTAACCACCTACTTTGCTAATTTCGGAACCCCACAATACAATCATTCGTATGTAACCACGAAGCATCCTTTACTACTATCCAACTAAAAGGGTTTCTGACAAACTTGGGAATCCAAATAGAATTCGCATCTTCGTCAGAATCCAATGGGCAAATCGAAAAAATCCAATGCACAATAAGCGAGCTTTTCAATACAAACAAGCATAAATATCAAGAACTATATTGATAAAGCAAAGAACAACATGCAAAAAATAATGATAGCAAGGAAGATCCACCAACAGTCGATGTCGGTAAAGACGTATTTATTAAGAAAACTACCAGGAAGACACGCTGGTATATGATGGTATATATCTTCTTCTTATTCGCATTTCAAGCTTATTGCTTAGCGCATATTAGCTTTATTGCGTGCTCTCAACTTAGTGTTCTAATGCACTTCCACAGTTATTAATTGAGAGCTTTCGATGCCAATACCAATGCATGAATTTGTATATTGTGTGGCAAGCACAATGATACTCTATGCCCAGGGAAGTCGAGAAAATGTCCAACCCGAAAGATTCCCTCGACCGGACCGGGAATCGAACCCGCCGCCTCCGACTTGGTAATACCGTGCCTTTACTGACTAGGCTATGAGGCCCCTTATGATGATGGTATATATGCGTATGATTAAAAAACTGTGAACAGCAAAGTTTAAGGAAATTAATTGGGCTTTTGTTAAAAATACTTTCAAGATTGAACACTCACGAATAACATCTCAAAAGAGCGAAAATTGCTCAAATTATGCGATAAGTGAATTTTAACCTACGAGTATCTCGAAAATAACAACTTTCGGCAATTCAAGCATTATGAGCTTTTTTGTTGTGAATTCAATGTGTTTTAATATTAACACTATTTTAAAGATATTCGATAACTATTGGTAGTATTTTGGAAATCACTTATTTTTTCAATAATTCATAAATTTTTTAAATTATGATTTGCCCAGCAAATACACAGTGTCAATAGGTATTTCTTTACCTAAGCTAAAAAATAAATATAAAAAAAAAATATTTTAAAAAGAAATTCAATTTGAGTAAACATCTCAAAAAGGCGAAAATTTCTTAAAATATGCGATAAGTGAATTTTAACCTACGAGTATCTCGAAAATAACAACTTTGGGCAATTTAAGCATTATGAGCTTTTTTGTTGTAAATTTAATGTGTTTTTGTTGGCGTAGTAGTTCCCCTGTTACGTTGTTGGGAAGCTCTCCCTGGCAACGACCCGTTACCTGTTTGTGAAAATTAATAACTGTTCATTCACAATCGCACTTCGTCTAGTACAGACGTTTAAATAAACTTGTTTCCGTTTTTTTTTCTTGTTAAACCGTATACTTCGTTTGGAGTCTCCCGTTTGTCCCTTCAAGAGGTTATGGGCACCACCGCGAAAGACGTTTCGTGCAACATCCCGTTGCTGCGTGGAAGTGGAGCTGACTTCCAAAACTGGAGTTATCGAGTGCGCCTGTTCCTGGAAGCCAAAGGCGTCGCGGATGTGCTGACCGAGGTGGCTCCAACGAAACAAGCTGCAAAGAAGAAGTTTGAAGAAACGGACCGGATCTCCAAGGCGTTGCTGGTGGGTTGCCTGTCGGACGAATGCCTCGAGATCGTTCGAGAGAAGGCGACCACGAAGGAGATGTGGGTCAGTCTGGAGGCGGCTTATGCGAAGAAGTCTGTCGCGAGCCAAATGTTAGTACGGAAGCAGTTGGCTTGTTTGCGGATGAAGGAAGGGGACATGCGGACGCATCTACTTGAATTCGACGGGCTCGTGAGAAAATTAAAGACGGCCGGAGCAACTCTGGCGGAAAGTGATCTGGTGTCGCAGCTTTTCTTGACGCTTCCAGACTCTTTCGATCCCCTAGTCACGGCCCTGGAGAACGTCGCGGAAGAAGATTTGAATTTGGACCTCGTCAAGCAGCGTCTATTGGCTGAAGAAAGGAAGCGATCCGACCGGCAGGGCGATTCAGTTGAAGACAAGTCGGCAGCGTTCTCGGGTGACTCAAGATCCCAAAAGAAGTCCCAGAAATTCCTCGGTAAGTGCCACAAATGCGGGCGTCGCGTCGCGGCCACATGAAAAAGGATTGTCGCCAGCGTGAAGCCAATTCAGCGAAGAAAGATGCCATCAGTTTCATGGCCGATGCAAACATTGCGGAAAAGCGGCCTGGACGAATCCTTTTCAAGCTTGATTCCGGGTGTAGTGACCACCTGGTTGGCGAAAAGTTCGTTTTTGCTGCCCTGAAGAAGATGACCAGTCGCGTGGAGATCAAGGTCGCCAAGGAAGGAGAAGCTATGCTTGCTGAACAGATTGGCGAAATCAACGTGACCAGCAACAAAGGTGTACATTTCAATCTAAAGAATGTGCTCTACGTTCCAGAACTACGTGAAAACCTGATATCCGTCAGGAAGATGGCCAATGCTGGGATCGATGTCTTGTTCTCTGGAAACGTAGCAGTTCTGAAGAAAAGTGGTAAGTTACTGGCCACTGGACACCTTCGAGGCAGCCTGTACGAGCTTTGAGCTGTCGTTGGAGGAAGTTGAAGCGAACCATTGCGAAGTATCGATTGGAAACCTGTGGCATCGTCGACTGGGGCATATCGGCCAACGCGGATTGAAGACCATGGCCCAGAAAGGAATGCTGAAAGGTATGAATGAAAAAACAACTAAAATTGATTTCTGCGACGCCTGCGTGAAAGCCAAGCAATGTCGAGAACCGTTCAACAAAACGCGAGCTAGGGCCAGCCGGCCGCTGAAGCGCATTCATTCTGATGTTTGCGGACCGATCGATCCGCCGGCATGGGATGGTTCTCGTTACATATTTAGTCAGTTTCATCGATGACCATACTCATTTCTCGATGATATATTCGAGAAATTTCAGGAATTCAAAGCAAAGGTCACAGCTATGCTGGGAAAGTCCATTTCAAGAATGACGGTGGACCAGGGACGAGAATACTGTTCCACAAATCAGATGCAGTTCTACAAGAGAAAAGGGATACAGCTAGAGACAACGGTTGCGTACACGCCCCAGCAGAATGGAGTAGCGGAGAGGTTCAACCGAACCTTGGTTGAAAAAGTCCGTTCCGTGCTCATCCAATCCAATGTGCCGAAGCAGCTGTGGTCTGAAGCAGCCCTCGCCTGCGTTTACTTGATGAACCGAAACCCAACAAGTGCGTTGCCCTATGGTGTTACCCCGGCTGAGATGTGGTTCGGTATCAGACCGGATCTGGACAAACTTCGTGTGTTTAGCTGCAAGAGTTTTGTGTGGATTCCAAAGCAGCAAAGGCGTAAGTTGGATGCGAAGAGCAAGGAGATGGTCATGGTTGGGTACGCTCCGAACGGCTACCGCGTGTGGGACCCGGTGGCTCGAAAGCTTACGATTGCTCGAGGCGTCAAGTTTGATGAGCCGTCCTTCCCGTACGCTGTGATGCAGCAAGAAGACGATGTCCCATTGACCGTCCACTTCCCGTTCGAGCAAGAGGGGGAACGTTGCCAGCCGGCCCCCACAGATGAAATTCGTGAAGCCAATAATGAACCTGAAATCAATCGAATTGAAGCAGAACCCGACGATGATCTTGAAGAACCGGTTGAAGAACCAGAAAATGCGTTCCTTTCGCCCACAGAAAGACACGAAATTCCTAGTGAATTGTCGTCGAGGCATAGCGGACGGGAGCGCAGGCTCCCCGGTAAGTTATTTGATTACTTTATCGGTTATAGAGCTATTTCTGGCGAATTGATTTCCGCAGATATACCCGAATCGTTTGATGAACTGCCCCAGCGTGCTGACCAAGCCATGTGGATGGCTGCGGTACGAGATGAGTTACGTTCCATGGAGGAGAACAAGGTCTGGCGTCTTACGAGCTGTCCGAAGGGAGTGAAGCCTCTGAAATCGAAATGGGTGTTTCGGTTGAAGGACGATTCGGCCGGCAATGCGGTCAAACATAATGCGAGACTGGTGGTGAAAGGATTCCTGCAGAAGGCTGGAGTCGATTACGAGGAGACATTCGCTCCTGTTGCAAAACTGGCCACCATCAGGACGGTTCTCGCGGTCGGAGTGCAACAGTGTTTCCATTTCCATCAAATGGACGTCAAGACGGCGTTTTTGCACGGCGACCTGAAAGAGGAATTGTACATGGCGGTTCCCGAAGGTGTTGCAGCGTCCCCTAATACAGTGTGCCGCTTACTCAAGTCCCTGTACGGCCTCAAGCAATCCCCAAGGTGCTGGAACGAAAAGTTCAACGATCGGCTGCTGAGTTTGGGATTTCGTCGATCCCTGCACGACTACTACCTCTACGTGCGGGTGGTACCAGGAGACGAAATTTATATCATTCTGTATGTGGACGATTTGCTCATCGCTGGGAGGAAGATTGAAACGATTGTGAATCTGAAGAAAGCCCTGAGTTCGACGTTCAAGATGACGGACTGCGGTGAGATCAGTCGTTTCCTAGGTATGAAACTAGAATACGACCGTCCGACGAATTCCATGAAACTCTCTCAAGGAACGAATATCGAAAAAATATTGATACGCTTTAAGATGACGGATTGTAACCCGACCAAGACGCCTATGGAGAAGAACCTGGTTGTTTCCCGTGATGGTGAGTCACGTACCGTGAGCTGCTGGGCACAATTATGTACGTAATGCTGTGCACCAGGCCTGATTTGTGTTTCCCCGTCGGATTCCTGGGTCGTTACCAACAGAACCCAACAGTTAACCATTGGCAATACCTCAAGCGTATAGTACGTTTTTTGAAAGGGACGAAAACGAAGCACTTGAAGTTTGCACGCGACGAATCAGCGGAAGCGTTGGTCGGATATGCTGAAGCCGACTGGGCATCGGATGCGAAAGACAGGAAGTCAGTCAGCGGCTACCTGTTCACGGTATTCGGTAATCCTGTATCGTGGTCGAGCAAAAAGCAGGTTACCGTTGCTACATCCTCGAGTGAAGCGGAATATGTGTCGTTGAGTTCTGCTGTTTCGGAAGCGATCTGGTTGTCCGGAGTGATGGAAGATCTTCAATTGAAGTGGCCTGCGGATCCGGTCGTAATATTTGAAGACAATCAAGGAGCGATAGGTATGGTGAAGAATTGTGAAAGCAAGAGAAGCAAGCATATAGATATCAAGCACCACTTCATCCGGGACCACATTGCGAATGGACGTGTAGCGGTGAAGTATATCAGTACCGAAAAGCAACTGGCGGATTTGTTCACCAAACCGGTGGACGCGGTGCGCATGGAGAAGCTGTGCCAAGGCTTTGGAATGGCCGATTGAGAGGGGGTGTTGGCGTCGCTTTCCCCTGTTACGTTCTTGGGAAGCCCTCCCTGGCAACGACCCGTTACCTGTTTGTGAAAATTAATAACTGTTCATTCCACAATCGCACTTCGTCTAGTACAGACGTTTAAATAAACTTGTCGCCGTTTTTTTTTTCTTGTTAAACCGTATGCTTCGTTTGGAATCTCCCGTTTGTCCCTTCAAGAGTTTTAATATTAACACTATTTTAAAGATATTCGATAACTGTAGGTGGTATTTTGGAAAATACTTATTTTTTCAATAATTCATAACTTTTTTGTTTATGATTTGCCCAGCAAATGCACAGTGTCATTAGGTATTACTTTATCTAAACTACAAAATAAATGTAAAAAAAAAATTTTAAAAAAAATATGCAATTTGAGAATGTTTAATTTTTTTGATAATTTTGATTATTTTTGTTAAAAAATTATATTTTTTTACAGTGTATATTTTTTCTTGGAAGGCACAATACTTGTCCGCAACTTCTTCTAAGACACCATCTTGATCAAACAAATCGTTCACGAGATATATATTTTTTCTATTGATGCGTATCATTTTTGCATAAGCCCTTTTCAAGTGTTATCTTCTTTCCTTTATTTAACCTCGGTCTCTGTTCCGCAATTTAGTGCCAATCACCGACGGACATCGATTGCCATCCATTGACGGCAATCGAATGTGCAGGAAGGCAGCTTCCACACCTGCGTAGGATATCGCACCCATTCAACCACACATGGGCTGGGACCAACGGCTTTACTTCCCTTCCGAAGATTTTCAAGTGTTAGTCGTGTGTAAAAATAGGGAACCGTATATGTAAAATGGGCAATAACAAACAACTGTGCAAAGTTTCATCATAATCGTAAAAGGTCCATCCGAAACGATTTGCGAATCTGTGTGGAACTGCTGACATACGTCATCCCCAAAATAGCAGTCAACAAGGGAAACCCTACTCTACATCGTACGAGTGCCAGAACTGCATAAAGAGGAATCAAAGGTAATCCAATCATTCCCAATTAATAATAACAACTCAATCATTAGAAACTATCCATCGTACCTTGTGAAAAACAAAAACACACTGTACAGTAGTACCCAGCCAGAGACATACGTTCGAAAGAGCTCATCCATTACTAAATTCTCAAATGAACGCATACAACCAATAATTATGGGATCACCAAGCCACTGCTTAAGGGGCTAGTCCACTTTGGAAATTTCAAAAAATCTTTTTTTTTTGGCTTAAAAAATACTTTGGAATGTCTACTTTGACATAGACTTGACCGCAAGTCCGCAAGTGACATCGTTCCAAAGTTATTGGCCAATTAGTGGACTCGTGTCCAGACGCTCCAAGCGCGCTCAGGTGAGCGCTCGGAGTACCCGCCCGTTACCGGCGAAACGGCGTGTCTTAGTAGTAGTAGTCTTTAAACGCGATTATCTCTAAACGATGTTTTCAAAATTGGCGGGCGCTGTATTTTAGAAACGGCTCATTCGGTTTAAACGGCGATTGAATTTTCGAGTTAAGTACCTTTTTTCTAGTCTTGTACACACTTAGAAATTTTTACAGAAATCTGTAAAATTTTACCGAAATCTCAACAGCTGAACGTTCGGTAAACAGCTTCGCAGATTTCCTGTAATTTTTCACAAATATCTGTGAATTTTTCACAGGTATCTGTAAATAATTCCAGGAAAACTGTAAAATTGTTTATCGAACGTTCAGCTGTTGAGATTTCGGTAAAATTTTACAGAAATCTGTAAAATAATCTTAGTGTGTACGTAGTCGGTTTTCAAAAGAATCAAAAATGGATTTTGGTGCAAGCTTTTATCTCCAATTTTAGGGTACAAAAACGGATTGTTTTTTTTTTTCAAAACGTCGCCAAATTCTTATGTTTCAACCAAATCAAAAACGGCTACGTACAAGACTGGGTCATCTATCAGAGAATAATCACTAAAAATTTCGTTGTTCCAGCTCCAGTGGTGTGACCGCCAGACGTCCCGCCCCGCGACGACTCAGACGGGAGGTCTCCTGGGGAACCTGGTGCAGCGGCTACAGGAGACATCCAATCGCGCCAAAAAGAATCTCAATTAAAGAGGACATTTCAATTGACAAAACCATGCATTCCTTTTTTGAATTGATCGTTATTTACCATCAAAAAAATTCGTGAAAATTACCTATTTTTCATGCCGCCAGAGTGGACTACCCCCTTAACACAACCTGAATTTTCTAGTTCAGCAGATTACCAAAGGACAAGAAATGTCGTCGAACTGCGGCCCCGATAATCGGACAATGAACGGGAACCTTCTGATTACCTTTTCAAACTGCAGCGTATACTTCATAAGACGCATTTCGCGCCAAATCGAATCGAATGCTCAGATTTCAATTAAATTTTCTGGATGTGTAGACTTTGACTAAATAAGCACTTTTACATACTCAGTTTTTCTAAAATTTATCTAGACTAACATTTGAGAAGGGCCAAACTTTTTCTGCTGATTTTTTTTTAAATATTATGAAAAAATGACAACTCCTACAAAAATGTGTTGTATGGATGACTTTTAGGATATTGTCCAAGTTTTCGAAAAAAAAAACTGTAAAAAAATCCTGAGACCTACAATGAAAAAAAAATCGATTTTATTTAAAGTCGTTTAAAAACGTTTGCCATGTTTGATTTGTATAAAACTTTGCCTCAAGATAGGTAATTATATTTACTACCATCCGTCCATACATCGAGAGATGACTATTTCATGTCTGAACTGATAGTTTTTAACGTTCAATTTTCACACAAAACTAAACCAGTGAATCCCAAAATCATCTCAGAACCCAATGAATTTGTAATTCAATTTTGTCTAATGAGCAACTAATCACTAATCGAGAATTCCACATGAAAAGGGCTTATACACACTTAGAATTTTTTACAGAAATTTGTAAAATTTTACCGAAATCTCAACAGCTGAACGTTCGGTAAATAACTTCGCAGATTTCCTGTAATTTTACACAAATATCTGTGAATTTTTCACAGATATCTGTAAATAATTACAGGAAAACTGTAAAATTGTTTACCAAACGTTCAGCTGTTGAGATTTCGGTAAAATTTTACAGAAATCTGTAAAATAATCTTTGTGTGTATCATTAGAAAATAATATAATTGATTATAAAGGGTGATACGGTCAAAATTTGGTCAATATCAACTTGACGTATTTCTTTCAATTTTGCATTTAAAAAACCTGAACACCCCTCATTTTGAAGGTGTGTGTGTGTAGAATGTTGCTCCTATTTTGATTTTGGAATTCACTCTTCAGTTGTCAAAATGCCGTCCAAGCAAGAAGAGCAGCGTATCAAAATTTTGCTCGCGCATCGCGAAAATCCGAGCTACTCGCACGCAAAGTTGGCAAAATCGCTAAAAGTTGCCAAATCAACCGTTACAAATGTAATTAAAGTGTTTGGGGAACGTTTGTCGACAGCCAGGAAGTCTGGATCGGGGGGAAATCGAAAACCGGAAGCCGCTGAGACGACAAAGAGAGTTGCCGGTAGTTTCAAGCGAAACCCTAACCTCTCTCTCCGAGATGCCGCAAATAAGCTGGGTGTATCGTCTACAACCGTGCATCGAGCCAAAAAACGAGCCGGACTATCGACTTACAAGAAGGTAGTGACTCCAAATCGCGATGATAAACAAAATACGACGGCCAAAGCGCGATCCCGGAGGCTGTACACGACGATGCTGACGAAGTTTGACTGCGTGGTAATGGACGACGAAACCTACGTCAAAGCCGACTACAAGCAGCTTCCGGGACAGGAGTTTTATACGGCAAAAGGAAGGGGAAAGGTAGCAGATGTTTTCAAGCACATGAAACTGTCAAAGTTCGCAAAGAAATATCTGGTTTGGCAAGCCATCTGTACCTGTGGCTTGAAAAGCAGCATTTTCATAGCTTCCGGGACTGTCAACCAAGAAATTTACGTGAAAGAGTGTTTGAATAAACGTCTGCTGCCTTTCCTGAAGAAACACGGTTGTTCCGTACTGTTTTGGCCGGATTTGGCATCTTGCCATTACGGTAAAAAGGCCATGGAGTGGTACGCCGCCAACAACGTGCAGGTGGTTCCCAAGGACAAGAACCCTCCCAACACGCCAGAGCTCCGCCTAATTGAGAAATACTGGGCTATTGTCAAGCGGAACCTAAAGAAGACCAAAAAAACTGCTAAGGGCGAGCAGCAGTTTAAGGCAAACTGGCTTTCTGCGGCGAAGAAGGTGGACAAGGTGGCTGTACAAAATCTGATGGCAGGGGTCAAGCGTAAGGACCGGCAATTCGGATTTGGAAAAGCGGAAGCCTAACTGAATATTTTTCCTGAATTTTATACTAATTGAACTTGAAAAAGAAATTTAATTTGATTTTTTAAATAAACGATTTCACCGATTTACACGCGTTTTCCCTTGACCAAATTTTGACCGTATCACCCTTTATTGTCACTACTGAGGCAAAATCCGATACTTCTTTAGCAACTTGGCATTCGTAGCTAAAATTATCCATAAAGAATTAGGTATGAATAAAATTTAAATTAAGATCTTCTTTCGTATCAACAACGATTTGGGAAGTCAACCTATCGCCCCATAGTTCATTATGCCCTTCTGTTATTTATACCTAAACCATTAACATTATATAACTACCACTTCATTATATCTATGAGCACGATAAAACTAAGGTTGATTTCATACAAGCAGCAGTCAATCTGATAACGAAAGTTGTGAAGACAAGCTTAAGTAAAATTATTATCATGGACCAAAGTAGTAAATTAAGGCTCAAAAGATCCCAGTCCGCATCGTGCTCTCTTGCCGTGCGAATCTATTTGCTTTTTGCTGAAGGAAGTGTTACTACTACCTAAAGCTACAACAAATTTAAACAGCACTTTTCAGTGCTCAACCTGTAAAATTTCTACCTTGTTCAACTCTTATTCCTCTTCGATCCTTGTTTGGACCCTACCCGAGGTAATCCTTCTTGGATATCGATTTGGAAAATTCCTCTTCGATCCTTCAGAATCTTATAGTAATCTGCTTGGAAGCCGATTTGGATAAAAATTTACTGCCGCCATGGCGCCTAAACGCAAAAGAAAGGGGCAAACTCTTGATCCCCCTTCTGATGTAATCAACTTGATTTGCTCACAGATGATGAGAATGATCCATCATCCAAGAAAAATTCTAGTAAACTTTCCCGGCTTAATGCCAAGAAGGAAAAGATTCCCCCTATTGTGATAACCACTTCCGATTTCCATGCTCTTCGCATGGAATGCCATGCATTGGCTGAAGCCTTGGACAGATTTAAATGTCTTCTCAAGTATCTGACTGAGAAGCAGCACAAATTTTTTACTTACAACACCAAAACTGAACGTGTGTTCAAGGTTGTCATGAAAGGACTGCCCAGTGGTAAATCCCTGGATCAGATCAAAGATGAACTGGCAAAATTACTTGGAGTTGTGCCACTCCAAGTAATCAAAATGAAAATGAAATCCCGTCCTGGCGATTCGCGCAACGGGATTTCTAATGATTTTTATTTAGTGCACTTCAAATCTAGTGAACTAAACAACCTTAAGGCCTTGGAAAAGCTATCCTTATGCTCCATGTCCGAGTGAAGTGGGAACACTTCAGGAAGACTGGAGGAAATTTCCAAAACCTCACCCAGTGCCGTAAGTGCCAGGGAAGGGGTCACGGAACTAAAAATTGCTACATGCCAGCTAAATGCATGAATTGTGGTGATTCCTCTCACGCAAAGAACGACTGTCCTGTGAAGGAAGATCCTAAGAAATTTAAATGTTCAAATTCCAATTTTTGGGAATGTAAGACTCGCAAAACGATCCTACAATCTCGTTCTAACCGACAGGTAGCAAACGCTCCACGTTCCCGACCAGGTACAAATTCCTCTGTTGTTAACAACGGTCATCTAGGAACAAATTCTACATTCGTACCCATAGGTACAAATATCACCCCTGCTTCAAATGTTTCATCTATACCTACTCCCCTCGCTGCTAACAATGTTCAACGAGTAAATGGAGCTACCTATGCTGCTATTGCAATGGGTAGAAATCAAAATACTAACCAACGTAATTGTAACGGAAATTTTGACAATTTTGACTTAGGAAGCATTACTGCCCCTAAAATGGAATTTTTACAGAAATCATTAATTGACATGATTTCTGATATGCTTAAATCTAACTCCATGTTTGATGCTATTCAAACTGGAGTAAAATTTGCAAACAATAATGTCATGACTTTAAAAATCAGTAATTGATTTTAAAGCATT
Organism: Ochlerotatus camptorhynchus; assembly: GCF_037179485.1. NCBI lineage: Eukaryota > Metazoa > Arthropoda > Insecta > Diptera > Culicidae > Ochlerotatus > Ochlerotatus camptorhynchus. The sequence continues at coordinate 12,802 of NW_027040713.1, forward strand.
AAATATTTTAAATTGGAATGCTCGATCTCTTAAAGATAATGAAGACGAGCTATTTGACTTTTTAAGAGTTCATAACGTGCATATTAGAGTGATGCAAAATTTGAAATTTTCGCTCCACAATACTTAAACGATTCCAAATCGGATCCTGACTAACCTCTCAAAATTTGAACCCATTTGGTGAGAAACTGAGATGACACAAATCATTTGAAGTTTGTATGGAATTACTATGGTAAAACTAAGATTTTTGTTCATGTCTATCTAATAATTCACCATATCGTTCTGCTTCAAAAGCTTTCAACTTTACTTGTAAACGACGCCGGTGGTGTAGTGGTAAGCGTGATTACCTCTCACCCCAGCAGGCCTGGGTTCAATCCCAGTCGGCGCCGCCGGGATGTTCTGAGGCATAACAACTCTGATCACGCCTTCCTTCGGATGGGAAGTAAAGCCGTTGCTCCCCGGTTCATGAGTTGATGGGTCGATAGGTAGGGTCCAGGTGTGGAAGCTGCCTTCCTGGCACGTCGGTAGCATTGGTGCTCAGCACGGAAAACAAGATCGACCAAAGGAAAAAAAAGAAAACTTTACTTGTAGGAAATTTTCCCAACTACAACTTTGCTGAAGACCACTTTTTGATTAAATGCAAGGATCAAAAGTTATTAATGGTTCAATGCACTGATGTCTTATGATCATGCTCAAGGGATTGGTGTTTCTGGGGCGTTGAATAGGACACAAAAATTATGGCTACTATGTCAAACTGCAAAATACAGTGTTGCCTACAGAGCAGCTGCTTAATCGTGTCATAAGTTTACCAATCTCTTAAATAATTAATAACTATTTCCTGTCTCGTTTTACATAGAAACGATTTTCAGCAAAGTTGTAGCTGAGAATTTCCTATAAGAATAGCTATCGAGCTGTTTTGCAGCTCAATATGGAAAAAAGACTAGAAGGCAATGAACAAAAAGTTGAGATTTCCCATCATAATTTACATGTAAACTTCAAATGGTTTGTGCGAAGTCTGTTTCTAACCAAATGAGTTGTAACTTTTGGAGGCTAATCACGACCCGATTTGAAACCATTTAAGCACTGTGGAGCGAAAAAGTCAAATTTTGCATCAGTCTAGTGCATATTGCCGTTATAACTGAAACGTTCCTTAAACCTGACCATAAGTTGGTTGGAAATGCTAACATGAAGCTTTAGTGTGATGATTTATTAGCTAGAGAATGATCTTTAGAAGAATGTAGGTGGATAGTTCCGTTAGAGTACGGCAGTATGAAAATTGAATAGAAGTTGAAAATGAGCGAAGGGCCATTAAAGCGACAGTTTTCAAGATGACGCACATTTTTGCCTAGCCCGTACGATGTACGCGGGGACTCGGTCCCCGCGTACATCGTACGGGCTAGGCAAAAATGTGCGTCATCTTGAAAACTGTCGCTTTAATGGCCCTTCGCTCATTTTCAACTTCTATTCAATTTTCATACTGCCGTACTCTAACGGAACTATCCACCTACATTCTTCTAAAGATCATTCTCTAGCTAATAAATCATCACACTAAAGCTTCATGTTAGCATTTCCAACCAACTCTGAAAATCGTTAACTTCGCGTATGAAGTAACATAAAAAACACTTTGAATCTGACCATAAGGTTAAGAAGGACGCAAATTATTTCATTTATAGAAATGATCGTCTTGATGGACCCTGTGGTGGCGTTGCCATCATTGTTCATAGACGAATCAAACATAAAATTCTTTCTTCATTTGAAACCAAAGTTTTTGAAACTTTGGGAGTTTCTGTTGAATCAAAATTTGGACAACTTACGTTTATAGCTGCCTATTTGCCATTTCACTGCGTAGGCCAGCAAAAGAATTTTCTCAAGGGTGACCTTCAGAAACTTACCCGTCATAGGTCTAAATTCTTCATTATTGGTGACCGCTCATGGAATAATGCTTAAAGCAATTCCAATGGTAATATTCTGTTTGTTGATTGTTCTGTAGGTTATTACACTAATCAATATCCAAACAGCCCAACATGCTTTTCTTCTGCAAGAAATCCCTCAACTATTGATTTGGTGTTAATTGAATCATGTCAACTTTGTAGCCAATTGGTTACCCATGCTGACGACTTCTGTTCTGATCACCTTCCAGTAACTTTTGATAATAATTTATAATCCCAACAGCTCTACTTTCAATTACCATAGAGCTGATTGGGAGCAATATCGAACATTTATAGAATATAACTTCGATCCAAACATTCCGTTGCAAACCAAAGATGAAATTAATTATGCTCTTGAATCTCTCACTACTTCTATAGTTGATGCAAGAGCTGCCTCAGTACCAAAATGCGAGGTTAAATTCGGCTCAATTATAATACACTACGATCTTAAGGTATTGATCCGTCTTAAAAATGTCCGTAGGAAACAATATCAAAGAACACGCGATCCTGCCATGAAAGTTATCTGGCGGGATTTGCAAAAACAAATTAAAAAGCGATTCTCTGTCCTGAGGAACAAAACTTTTGAAAATAATGTTTCTAAATTACACCCGAGTTCCAAAACCTTTTGGAACTTCACAAAATTTTTGAAAATACCTCAAAAGCCTATTCCAGCGCTTAAAGAAGGTGGTAAAATTTTGATCACAAATTTAGAAAAAGCTCAGAAACTTGCTAAGCAATTCGAGAGTTCCCATAATTTCAGTTTGGGTCTTACTAGTCCTATTGAGAATCAGGTTGCTCGGGATTATCTGAATATTTTCTTTCGGGAAAATATTTTTGATTATTCCTGGGGGATTGATTTGGACGAAGTAAGGTCTATAACTAAAAAGTTTCAGAATATGAAAGCTCCAGGTGATGATGGAATTTTTTATATCCTCATCAAAAAACTCACAGAGAGTACCTTGTCTTTCTTGGTAAAATTATTTAACAGATGTTTCCATTTGGCATACTTTCCTAATAAATGGAAAAATGCAAAAGTTGTTCCAATTTTGAAGCCGGATAAAAATCCAGCTGAAGCTTCTAGCTACCGTCCAATAAGTTTGCTTTCTTCAATAAGTAAACTTTTTGAAAAGATTATTTTAAATAGAATGATGCTTCACATTAATACGAATGCAGATGAGCAGTTTGGATTTCGCCATGGGTATTCAACTACTCATCAACTCTTACGAGTTAACAATTTAATTCGTTCAAACAAATCTGAAGGCCACTCAACTGGAGTTGCTCATCTAGACATAGAAAAAGCATTCGACAGTGCAGTGTTGGAAAAGTTCGAGATATTTCACGAAGTTCACCAAGGGAAAAGTTCATGAGTCATAGTGATTTTTCGCGAACTTTTCCATCACTGCGACAGTGTTTGGCATGAAGGTTTGATTGTTAAATTGAAAAAGTTTAATTTTCCACTTTATATTATGAAATTACACTGGAGTCGCTTTTTACGCGGTTTTTTTTACCTGGATTTCGAAATTTAAACGGTTTTGTTTTACGCGGATTTCGGAATTTACGCGGTTTTTTTACGCGGATTTTGGTTTTTTTACGCGGATTTCAGAATTAACGCGGTATATCATTATACACTAGAGTCGCTTTTTACGCGGTTTTTTTTACACGGTCTTTTTTTACGCGGTTTTTTTACGCGGATTTCGGAATTTACGCGGTTTTTTTACACGGATTCCGGAATTTATGCGGTTTTTTTTTACGCGGTTTTTTTTACGCGGGACATATCACCCGCGTAAAAAGCTACTCCAGTGTAGTTCAAAATTATTTAACTGACAGAACTCTGCAGGTAAACTATAAAAATTCCAAATCTAATCGGCTACCTGTTAGAGCAGGAGTTCCTCAGGGTAGCGTTCTTGGGCCTACATTGTATAACATTTTCACTTCGGACCTCCCTGATTTGCCTCAGGGTTGCCACAAATCTTTGTTCGCTGATGACACAGGCATTTCCACTAAACGAAGAAGTCTTCGTGTTATTTGCAGCAGACTGCAGAAAAGTTTAGATATTTTCTCTTCTTATTTACAAAAATGGAAGATTTCTCCCAACGCTTCCAAAACTCAACTTATATATACAAAAAAAAAAGAAAAAAAAAATATATATATATATATATATATATATATTTTTTTTTTTTTTTTTTTATTATTATAGTCACTCACACTCAGTTAACACTCTTGGGTCATTCGTGACTTGTCCGGGGGTGAGATTTGAACTCGTGACTTTGGCGTGAGAGGTATGGATGTTAACCACTACGCCGAGGTCGCCCCCAACTCAACTTATAATATTTCTACATAAGCCTAGTGCTTCCTTTTTGAAACCTAGTAGTAGTCACATAGTCACTATGAACGGTGTTCCAATTTCCTGGTCAAACCAAGTGAAATATCTTGGATTAATACTTGACCAAAAATTAACTTACTTTTAAAGATCACATTGAGGGCATTCAAGCCAAATGTAACAAATATATAAAATATTTGTATCCTCTTATAAACAGAAAATCCAAACTTTACTTAAACAAGTTTTTAGACCAGCCATGCTTAACGCTGTGCCAATATGGTCTAGTTGTTGCACTACCAGGAAACAAAAGCACTTCAAAGGATTCAGAACAAAGTTCTGAAGATGATTTTGAAGTTGCCTTCCTGGTACAGTACTACCGAAGTACATAGAATTTCGAATGTTGAGACTTTAGAACAAATGTCCAACAAAATAATTAATATTTTCAGGCAAAAATCGTTGCAATCCTCAATTGCAACGATTAATTCCCTTTATACTTAGATAAGATTTATTTTTAGTTTTTAGTTTTAAGATTTCAATTGTTATACTGACATGCAGGTTTAAAAAAAACCTGTTTAAAATACTGAATTGTCAAGGCAGGAACAATGTAAAAACACTTAGATATATATCATAACAATTAAGGCTGGTAAGTTACTGTAGTAACTGGAGCACCTAGGTTAAAATGAAATGTAATTTATTTTGAATTTGGAACAAATAAAGAGTTAAAAAAAAATAAAAAAAGGCTCAAAAGATTGAAATGTTGTGCAAATATAAATAATCCGAGATGCAACCGAAATAAGTTACGGGCCATATCGTCAACGATGGTAAAAATACATTCTATGGGATATAACCACAAAATTGATGAAACGATGAGCATTTGTGAGTCATGCCGTAGCGTGATTGTAATTGTAATTGTAATTGTTCAGTGTATAGGCTGTGCCAACCGCTAAGTTGGCTTATCTAGGGACTAACCCCCTAGTCTATACACCTACTGTCCTTCCCGTTGCACTCGTCAGCTCGTGCGATACTCTAGACACACATGGGTGGTCGTATCCGGGTCCTCCCCTGGGTAGGCTCGTGTCCGTCCAGGTTCTGGTACATTAACTTATATCTATGCATGGTAATTATACTTTACAACTCACCTTTTGATTATAAATGTCGATAATGCTGAAACTATATGAATGTTAGTGATCATTATTAGGTGTGTGTTGCAGTGGAGTAGTAATTGAAGGAAATGAGGTTCTCATGTGGCTTTTGGGTAATTCTCAAATAAGTAAATCATGCAAGCACACACCTTTTACAATTCTTATCCAATTTACCAGTTCCGTCCAGTATAAATTGGCTGTTTCCAAATAGCCTAATCCTTTCTGACTACTTACTCTCTTACGTTTTCTCGCTTTTTTTCCTTCTTCCTATTGAAAATCTGGCCATGTTCCCATTTGTTCTCAGGTAGGTAATATTGGTACATGAAGGGATGAAAGAAATAAAACAAGTTAAGTGTGAGCCGCATGCGTTGGTTAGTCGTTTGGGTAATGGTGTTGTGTTCCCTATTTTATTTGCCTCTATTCAGCTCTCAGATCGCCCCCTCCCCCAAAACTATTATTGAAAAAAAAGAACCCATATTTGGTAACCTCTCGCGAGCTGCATAAGATATGAATAACAAACAAATCTAGAACGGGGCTTAAACATATAACATTTTCTAAGACTGATCATGATTAATATAGTATGAATAATGAGAATTGTATGAAGAAAAGACGATCCTAAAAGAAAGTTCCCTAGCAATAAAACTATTACTCTGTGCTAATATGAGTTATTTAAAAATGGGCATCCATACTCAGAAACTATACCCGACCTCAACAAACTGTACCGAAATCAGAACAGCTAAACTACTCGGTAAGATTTTAGCATTTCTATTTAATTGTATTAAACTATCTCACAGAGACCAGACGTTCAAGTTCGGTCAGAAACTTGTGTAGAGTTAAGTGGAAACGTTGCCGTTACGTAGCGCATCTCCTGATTTCCTCTATAAATTTATCACTTTCGACCAATTAGGCGCTAGTATCGATAAATTATCTGCTGAAAATCTATCACCACTTAGTGTCTAGTGTAAGTTTTGCAACGCCAGTGCCATCTGTTGTCAATGAGGGTTTTTAAGTGGGGAAGTCGCCGTTAGTGGCGCTTAAGTCGAATAGGAATCTTTACACAAGTTTTTAGAGAAATTTTGGAGCCTCAACGTCTGTTCTCTGTGGCTATCTTATATCGAGCTCTTTTCAATAATTGCAACATGTGAATAATGCAGAACAAGTTTAAAATTGTTCTAGAGCCAAATTGGTTTTGAATGAAAGTCAAACTACAAACGAACAGCTCAGCCGCTCTGAACCCTATGAAAATTATGCTTTCCCAATATGGTACATTCTCTCACTATAAACCTGTCATTTCTAGCCTATCTGAACTATTTTATAAATGGAAACCATAACATGGGTTACACTCCTCCTAAGCGGGTCCTCCGCATCCTATCTCTGTCTTATCTCAAATGCCAATGGTTTGAATGTATCAACATTGGAAATGACGTTCAAGCAAATAAACCCATACCCCACTCAATTGGCCAGTCTTCAGAATCGTCCAGTGGGCAGTGCGCTCTACACTCCAAGTTCCCTTTCTTTCAAATTTACCCCAAATTTTATATTTTACCCCTCTGAGTGTTGATTAATCACAATGAAACATTGTTACAGAGCACGGACTTGAGGTTACTACCCAACAAACAATTGCCTATTGAAGAAACGACTTCGTGACGATTTTATTCCACTTTATGCTTAATAATACTTGTATTATTTTCAATAATAACTTCTGTTCAGGCTTTGTTCACACAAATCTGGAGAATTTGTTCAACCACAACATCAAAATATTCGGTGTTGAATAAGGTATGTCGAGAAGCTTTTATTCGACTTACAAGAGTTGTAACAGAGCTTATTCGATCAATTTTTTAATTTTTCAGCGTTTATAAGACATCAATGCTTCCTTAAACAGCGATGGTATAAAGGTGTACACGAGAAGCTTAATTCCCTAATAAAAATGGTATGGTTAATTTGCTTAACGACGTGTTCTGGGTATCATCCAAACCATTTGTGGAATAGTTCAATGATTTGGGTTAACGTTCGTTTATGGTTGTTTTTTATTAGGGTTCTCATGTGAAATAATGTTTAATTAGACACTATTATACATTTATTAAATGATTATTCAACTACGGGATAATTAATCCGAAAATAAGAACGGCACAGAGCAGGGGTTTGTTCTCGTTAGTGATTGTTGTGTCATTATTTCTGTCGAAACACGCCACCCACCACACAATAATTTATTACATACATACATACACACACACATGTCGTTATATGGGATTCGAACCATGACCTGCCGATCACCAGCCGCTTGCCTTGCCATCTGAGCTATCCTAGATTACATCATATGAGCAGCTAAATAAGCAATAAAAGCTTGAATCTGAAAACCTATCAGCACTTCCAGCCGTAACTCTAGCTAATTCAAGGAGATGTAAGAATGATTAATTTATTTATAGTTGTTTAACATTAGACCAACGTTACCTCTCCATCTCTCTAATTTCGATAAAAAAGATGCTATTCTTTTCGAAAGATCTATAAATTGGTTGTCGTGAGTGAAACGATTTATGATTACGATTTAAATTAATTAGGCGTAGAAAATAAATAAAACAAAAAAGGGTTGAGGCTGGGATTGAACTCGCGACCTTCTACTTGGAAAGCGGAAACGGTAACCACTATGCTACCTATTTCGTTTTGAAGTTAGCCTGAAGCAGTGTTGTCGAATAATGAATCTAATACGTCGTTTATAAAGCATTTACAAATCATGTGATTACAACATGGACGCATAGTGGTATAAAAGCTACTATGCTGACTGTATTCACCTTTATACAGCAATATTGTGAAGCAATGCAATGGAACCTAGTAATGCAGCTAGAAAACAATTATTAGACGTATAATAAAGCATGTTATTAAATCAATGGAAACACACTTATCCAGTATGATATTAGATCAAACTTCTGGTGTTGAATCATGAAGACAGTCATCGTTTGCATAGATTTTAATAAGTATATTAATCAAATCAGAGCAATCAGCGGAATAAAGGCGCATCATCTATCTCAATGAGGTTTTCTGAGCACATAATTTGACAACCCGTTTTATTCAGCATTTTACACTGTTATAAAGCATTTATTCAATCTATATGCTTATTTGTGACTCTGAATTGTTTATTGAGCAGCATTGTGGAAAAATGAATCTAATACGTCGTTCATAAAGCATTTACAAAGCATTCAACTAAAACATGGACGCATAGTGGTACCAGAGCTATTTTGCTGACTGTATTCACCTTTATACAGCAATATTATAAAGGAATGCAATGAAATCTAATAATAGAGCTAGAAAACATTTATAAGACGTCTAATAAAGCATTTTATTAAAGCAATTGAAAACAGCCGAATTAAAGCGACAATGTATGTGCAAATTACACTTATTCAGTTTGTTATAAGATCAAACTTCTGGTTCTGAATCAGGAAGACAGTCAACGTTTATAAAGCTTTTAATAAGTAAATTAATCAGATCAGAGCAAACGGCGGAATAAAGGTGCATCTATCGATCTCGATGAGCTTTTTTCAGCACGTAATTCGACATTCTGTTTTATTCAGCATTGTACACTGTTATACAGCATTTATTCAATGTGTATGCTTATTTGTGACTTTGAATTGTTTGTTGGGTAGAGTATTAAATAATCCAGGTCCTATTTAGGATTATATCTGAAAAATCCAAATTTGGCCAACGCCCACCGATGAGCATTTGTGAGTCATGCCGTAGCGTGATATCTCATAATAGAAGTCCAGTTGTGAAAAAACGCCGATCGGTTGGAAATGATGTACCTAAATATCCAACCATCAACATAGTGATGATCCAGATCCATCAACGAGTGGCCATCAATCCGTAGATGAGCTAGGTAAGAACAGTCATCCTGATGATTCTATCAAGTTTTAACTGCAAAATCCTAATAGAACTTATTATTTTTTTTTTTTCTTCTTTCCTCCAGATACGGTACTATCGGTTCCATCATTGGAGTCAGTTCCATCAGCATATGCAACGCCCATACAATGTTGAGAAGTTCAATGGCTTTGTGGAAACGTTGAATTTATCTCCAATTTCATCGAGGAAGATACAGCAGACATTAGCAAAGTAGAGGCATACGTAGAAATGATTGTGTAGCTAAAGGAGAAGTTCAATTCCCCCTACAGCTGACAGAAAAGATCAGATAACAGTATTATCAGTATTGCCAAAGTCTTTGTCCGTGAATAAAGTCGTAGCAGAATTCAACGCACGAACGTACATGGTAAAGCAGGTGAAGAGCCTTGTTAATGAGCAGGGTATTCTTAGCACACCCAATAAAAGAAGTGGGCATGGGATCAACGATGATACAAAAAAAAAAAAATAGTTAGGGAATTTTTTGATTACAATGATATTAGTAGATCTATGCCCGGAACAAATGATTTTGTTTCCGGGTTAAGAAATAGACGAAAAGAAAACGTTTAAAAACGACTGTTAATGATGTCCCTCAAAGAAGCGTACATGATTTTTGTTGATAAATATAAAGATATTAATATTGGTTTCACTGTATTTACACAATTGCGACCAAAACATTGCATTTTGCTTGATTCTACTGGAATCCATAATGTATGTATTTGTAAAATTTATGAAAATGTAAAATAAATGATCAAAAGTTTAAGAATTATGTCACAAGATACAATAATAGAAAAAATGCATTGTAATATTTCAACAAAAACAACTGATCGCTTTTTCCGTGCTTATGAAAAGTGTGCTTCCAATGAACATATTGAAGAGGAATTTACTTTGCTATTAGAATCAAATGAGAAACAAGATGTTGTCTTTCAACAGTGGCTGAATACTGATCGTTGTAATTTGGAAACGATTATCAAGCATGTTGATGAATTTGTTCTATATCTCGTTGATTAAATTAACAAATGACTTTATTTACAAACAACAGTCTTCTTTTCTAAGAAATAAAAAAGAATTATCCAAAACGCTGCTCAAGGATATCACTGGAATAATTCTCAACCAACAATACATAGGGGAATTTACGTATTCTCGTCAATCTAAGCAGCTTCCGCACTTCTATTAGCATTTTCTCAGTGTCACGCACACATATGACGTGTCTGTTTGTTTACATTCATCTGCTGCTAGCTACTCTATCCATTCCAACCAACAACACTGTCCAAAACGGTTTGAAAACGTTATTAAGGCGCTCCAAACTTCTCAGGTGAGTGTGACTATTGTCGGCAGCCTCTTTTACTTCGGCAACATTTCCGTTTAAACTGCCTGTAAACCAGCTGTTCTATTATCGGCAACTCGAAATCAGCCGTATTTTGATGTGCTTATGTTTCTTTTGCAGAAACACCTGTCATAACAGGTTTGCTCAGTCGTAAAAATGTATTAGGATGGAAGTTGAAAGACTAAGGAATCGTTTAAATACATTATGCGAAGTGTTATAGTGAGAAAATACATCGAAATTAACGTTTAAATTGTCGTTGCCGAAAACAGTCGATGGCTGCCGAAGCCATCATTTACCCTACATCCATTTGAAGCTTATTATAAGAAAGACGATAAACTTGAAAATGTTAGTTTCATTATCATATCAGGAGTAATGACTCACGATACAGTTGCAGTTTAGTTGTTCATATAATAAATGATAGATTTTAAAATTACTTTTGTGTCAGATGGGGCAGCATCACAATACAAAAATAAAAAAATAAAAAATAAACTTTTCTAGTCTGTGTAGATTTTAGTCAAAGCATGGATTAGAAGAAGAATGGCATTTTTTTTTGCAACGTATCATGGAAAAGGTCCCTGTGGTGCCATTGGTGTCACTCTCAAGAGAATGGCAAAGAGAGCTACAGGGGTTGTGAGAAATATAGGGTACTAGCAAAATTTTGTCCAACTTTGGACTGTTGTAACTTCGTTAAATATTGTTCGATTTTCAATCTTCAAAAAACATTCGACTAGAAAACTAATCAAATTTTATGGTGAGGCAATGGAAGTGACCATGGTTACCGGATACCGGAGATATTCCGGGTTTCCTGAGGGCATGTCTAAATTGCTAAATTTGTGATGAGTTTTTCTCAGGGTGTCCGTTACTAATCTGTGTTTTTGTTCATACGCCAAAAATAGAACCATTTCCAAAACAAATGACGCACCAAGAGCTAAAATCGGCTCAGAATCAACCAAGATATGGCCATTTCCCTGGAATCGGTCCTGAGGGAGGGTTCTGAGTGCGGTCAGTTCTTTCATTCATTCAAAACATGCCGTGCGACACCTCTTTCTTCATAGTTTTTTTTACCAATAGGCTTTCTATAGACTTTGAATAGATCATTTACTACATTGGCCTCGGGGGAACCAGTAGTAGGGGACAAATTCATTTTTACAAAAATCATGCCGTGTGACACCTTTTTTTTCATGGTTTTTCATCAGTAGGATTTCTTAAGACTTTAAATGGATTATTAACCACATTGGCCACTTCCGGAACCACCGAAGTAGGGTACAATTTCATTTTTACACCAAAATATGCCATGCGACACCTCTTTCTTCATGGTTTTTCATCAGTAGGCTTTCTATAGACTTTGAATGGATCATTGACCGCATTGGCCACTTCTGGAACCACCGAAGTACCGCCGGGGGAACCTGTAGTAGAGGACAATTGCATTATTACACCAAAAAATGCCGTACAACACCTCTTTCTTCGTGGTTTTTTATCCGTAGGCTTTCTATGGACTTGGAATTGATCATTGACCACATTGGCCACTTCCGGAAACACCGGAGTACCCCCGAGGGAACCTGTAGTAGGGGACAACAGGCATGGAAAATCATTTGCATTCATTTCGTGCATTCATTTACATTCATTTGACCCTAACTTTTCTCATCAACAGAATCCTGCAAAATAATGTATGGAGCTTTTGTAGGTTTTGTTATTAGCTACAACTTTTGTTATCATTTCAAATACTTATCTCTTATGCATGATGAACCAGAGCGAACAGAAGCTGCTACTGTTATTCAATGAATGTATTTTACATTCACTTAAAAACAGTAACAAGTTCTGCCCGCTCTAATTCGTGATGCATAGGAGATACAGATGGGCAAAAGTTGTAGCTAATAACAAAACCTACAAAAACTCCATACATTATTTTTCAGAATTCTGTTGATTAAAAAAATGTTAGAAGCAAATGAATGTAAATGAATGCATGAAATGAATGCAAATAATTTTCGATGCCTGGGGGACAATTCCATTATTACACCAAAACATGCCGTACGACACCTCTTTCTTCATGGTTTTACATCAGTAGGATTTCTATAGGCTTTAAATGAATCATTGATCGCATTGACCACTATCGGAACAACCGGAATGCCCCCAGGAAACCATAAGTAGGGGACAATTTCATTTTTACACCAAAACATGCCGTGTGACAGCTCGTTCTCCATGGTTTTGCATCAGTAGGCTTTCTATAAAGTTGAATTGGATCATTAATTACATTGGCCACCTCGGAACCACCGAAATGCCCTCCGGGAAACCTGCAGTAGGTGACAATATTGTATGTTTACGCCAAACTGTGGCATACGATAGCTCTTTCTCATGGTTTTTCATCAGTAGGCTTTCTATAAACTTTAATTGGATCATTGATCACATTTCCCGCTCACTGAACCACCAAGAGGCCCCACGGAAACCTGTAGCAGGGGACAATTGCATTTTTACACCAAAACATTCCGTATGGCAGCTCTTTCTTCACGGTTTTTCATCAAAAGACTTTTTAGAGACTTGAATTGGATCATTGACTAGATTGGCTGCTCTCCGCACAACCGGGATGTCTCTGGGGGAGGGATCCCTTTAGCAGGGGACAATTACATGTTTGAACCAAAATGTGCCGTGCAACAGCTCTTTCTTCATGATTTTTCATCAAAAAGGTTTCTGTAGAAGTGGATTATTAACCATATTGGCCAGTTTCGAAACCATCGAGATGCCCCCGGGGAACCTATAGCAGAGGTCAATTATAACTAACCTGCCAATCGTCGGCGTCCGCCTTAAGAACGCCTCTAACTTAGCTATCGGCTGTGCGTACCTGCCCTGCGGACGGATAGCCAATCTGGATGGGGTCTTAAGTGCAGTTATTTCCAAGTTTCCGGAACCGCGGCTCTTCGTCGGCGACATCAACGGGCACCATCCGGACTGGGGCAGCCCTCGCCCAGATCCCAGAGGCTCTATCCTGGCGAGCATTTTTGAGAGAGAGGACTTGGTGGTGCTGAACGATGGCGCTCCCACCTTCTTTAATGGACGGCACACCACCGCGATCGACATTGCCACTGCCAGCCGATCTATCGTAGACAAAGCACAGTGGAATATCTGTACCGACCTGCACGGTAGTGACCACTACCCAATCCGCATACAGCTTTTCGTAGGTGCGGTCCCCCCAACGACCCGGAGACCCAGGTGGCGCTTCGAGGAAGCCGACTGGGACGCTTTCAGGGAGAAATCCGACGCTCTCTTTCAGCAACGCGAACCGAACGATATCTCCAGCTTCACGGAAGTACTATACGACGCTGCAACACTATCCATCCCAAGGACTGGTAGCGTACCCGGGCGAAAAGCCCTACGTTGGTGGAACGAGGATACCAAATGTGCGGTAAAAGCACGATGCAAAGCCCTACGCCGGCTTAAGCGCCTAGCCTTAGACGATCCTGGTAGGGAGGAAGCGCTGAAGGTCTACCGAGAACGCCATCTCTCGTGCAGACAGGTGATCCGCGACGCGAAGCGATCCAGCTGGATGGACTTCCTGGATTCAATCGATGAATCCCAATCGTCGAGCGACTTGTGGAATCGCGTCAACGCTCTCAGTGGCAAGCGGCGATCCACTCCACCTACTATCCAAGCTCATGGCAACACGATCTCAGAACCGAAGGACATCGCTGACAATTTAGGGAACTATTTTGCCGGCCTGTCCGCTATCAGGGGCTACGACAGCGATTTCGTCCAGCGCGTCAAACCTTCCACAAGCAGCATTCGCGACCTGCGAATTCCATCCGATGTCCCTTCCCTCCAGATCAACGATGCTCTTACCTTCCGGGAGCTTCAGTTCGCCCTCGGCAGCAGTACTGGTAAATCTGCCGGGCCGGACGAGATTGGATACCCGGTGTTAAAAAACCTCTCCCTCGACGGAAAAACGAGGCTACTCGCTCTCTTCAACGACCTATGGCTCACTGACTCGTACCCGGACCTCTGGAAACAAAGCCTGGTAGTGCCCATTCCAAAGATCAACGCGGCGAGTGGAGAAGCCTCCTCCTTTAGGCCGATTGCGCTCACTTGCTGCGCGGCAAAAGTGATGGAGAGAATGGTAAATCGTCGACTTAGGCAGTTCCTGGAGTCAAACAGTCTCCTTGACGAACGGCAGCATGCATTCCGACAAGGACACGGCTCCTCCACTTACTTTGCAGCCCTCGGAAATGTACTCAAGGAAGCCCAGGACAACGGTCACCATGCGGAGTTAGTATCCCTTGATATTTCAAAGGCGTTCAACAGGACTTGGACGCCCGGCGTCATCAGGCAGCTCATCGGCTGGGGCCTGAAAGGCCACATCACACATTTTGTACGGAATTTCCTCCTTGATCGTACCTTCCAGGTGACTGTCGGGAACACTCGATCGGATCCGTTCCCCGAGGAAACTGGAGTGCCCCAGGGATCCGTCATAGCGGTAACGCTATTCCTGGTGGCAATGAACGGGGTGTTCAGCCGACTGCCCAAGAACGTGCACGTAATCGTCTATGCCGATGACATACTCATCGTCGTAACGGGACGAACGACTATACGGACCAGGAATATAGCCCAAGCAGCTGTCTCCGCCGTCAGCAGGTGGGCGCTTTCTGTTGGTTTTCAGCTCTCCGCACCAAAGAGTGTACGGTGCCATATCTGCCACTCGGGTCATCTGATTCGGGGACCACCGATCACCATCCAGGACCATCCAATTCCGCTTAAGAAAACAGTCCGCGTTCTGGGGGTAGTTCTGGATCGGACTCTAAGTTTCGACCAACACTTAGTGAAAGAAAACTGCCGTAGCCGCATCAACATCGTCAGGACAATCTCCCGTCCGCACCGCTCCAGTAACCGCGAGATCCGCCTTCGTGTCGCCCGGGCTGTTATCGACAGTCGACTTTTCTACGGCCTCGAAATTACCTGCTTAGCCACCGAGAAGCTGAACGGCATCCTCGCTCCGGTATACAATACCTACGTACGCATCGTATCCGGCCTCCTACCTTCCACGCCCGCAGACGCCGCTTGTGCAGAAACCGGAGTCCTCCCTTTCCGCTATCGATCTGCTGCAGCCTCTGCCACCAAAGCCGCTGCCCTCGCTGCTAAGACATCCGGGAACGATAGGGTCTTTCTCCTCAACGAGGGGAACAGAGCCCTCCGCACTGCAGCCAACGTAGACCTCCCCCCGGTGGCCAGGGTCCACTGGCATGGAGAGAAAAGTTGGCGATCAAACGTTATCAAAATAGATAAGCGGATTAAGAGAGGATTCCAAGCCGGAGATAACTCTGTAGCGTTGAGGCGCTCTGTTGCAGAACTTCTTAGGTCGGTTTATCCGGGGCACGTTCATCGCTTTACGGACGGATCGCGATCACGGGCCGGAGTGGGACTCGGATTGGCAGGACCAAACACCGCAACAAGTCAAAGTCTTCCGGAGGAGTGTTCCGTTTTTTCCGCAGAAGCCGCTGCTGTTCTTGACGCAGCCATCACTCCTGCAGATCAACCGATCCTTGTGCTAACGGACTCACACAGCGTCATCCAGGCGCTGGAAGCCGAAGCCCCGAGCCACCCCTGGATACAAGCCATTACACGTTTTGCTCCACCCTCAACCGTTTTTACGTGGATTCCCGGGCACTGCGGTGTTCCTGGAAACGAGGCAGCGGACAGGCTGGCGGGATCTGGTCCATCCGGACCCCGCTTCACCAGGAACGTACCACTCCTAGACGTCAGGCGTTGGATTGCGAATATCATCATGGAAGCCTGGCAGGAGGAATGGTTTCAGTCACGCACCACCCTCCTGAGAAAGATCAAAGAAACCGTACGACCTTGGCAAGACAGCCACAAGTACAAAGACCAGCGGATTATTTCAAGACTCCGGACCGGCCATGCGAGGATTTCCCACAATTTTGGTGGGACACCCTTCCACAAGGTTTGTCCAATCTGCAGCATCCCTGCCTCGGTGGAACACGTGCTGTGTGTCTGCCCAGAGTTTCAGAGGCTACGCGAACAACACCGACTCCCAGAGAGCATCAGGGAGCTACTTGGCAACGACCCCTCGACGTTGACTGCGCTGATTGCATTCTTGAAGGACGCTCACCTATACAACCAAATCTAGCCCTCTCGTCGTGGGCTGCGCTGTCCGTGTTCTTTCACCTTCCTATTTTCCTGCCGTCGGGGTATCTCTGCCGGACTGGGGCACTGTCTCTTACGGTGGAGCTCTACCTTGTTCGCGCATCCATTCCTCACCACAGTCCCGATGTAACTCCCACTTTACATTAAGTTTTTTAAAATGTTGTCTGTCCCTTTTGGTGGGTAATCAGAGCCAGTTGTACGTTATGTAATGATAGACTGAAACGCTTTCTTTCGAGGCAGGCCCTAAGCCTGACCCTCGATTATCAAATGTGATGAACTAGCCTACGGCTAAAAATCACAAAAATAAAGAAAAAAAAAAAAATTATATATTTACACCAATACATGCCGTACGACAGCTCTTTTTTCATTACTTTTCGTCAACATGTAAGATGTGACGATATGAAAAGATATGAAAAGTTTCGTATACACCGATGAAAATTCAATAATAACATTGAGAAAGATTTTTTCGGAAGCAAGGATTCGCCTTGGACTCGTCTGGGAATTGAATCGTACGGTTTATGAATTGTTTCAATAGGTATTTAATACCAATCGTCAATCAAAAGTTTTTCCCAACTTTTTTACAGACGTCGATGGTGGGAGCACGCTCCTCACTCAAATGGGAAAGCAACGAAAAACAACGCATTTTACTCCAGGGGTGCATTTTAGTTCATCCTTACATAAAATTCAAATTTTGCTTTTGTCTGTGTTCATGTGACTATACTCACACGCTGCGAGTATGTAGTAAGATCAGATTGAAAAAGAGAAAAAGACAAAGATGCATATTCATTCTTTGCGATTCGTTATGAAAATGTAAACAATGAACATTGCGACCAAGATAATCATAGCATAGCCTTGATGTTGACTTGCATCTGTATTAGTATTTCGAAAATCAGCTGATAACCTGTTTTCCAGTTGTTGTGATCCATTCAATGCTATAGAAAGCCTACTGATGCAAAACCATGAAGAAAGAAGTGTCGCATGGCATGTTTTGGTGTAAAAATGAAATTTTACCCTACTGCAGGTTCCCCGGGGGTACTTCGGTGGTTACGGAAGTGGCCAATGTGGTCAATAATCCATTTAGAGTTTTTAAGAATCCTACTGATGAAAAACCATGAAAAAAGAGGTGTCACACGGCATGATTATTGAAAAAAATGAATTTGTTCCCTACTACAGGTTCCCCCGAAGGCACTCCGGTGGTTCCGAAAGTGGCCAATGTAGTCAATGATCCATTTAAAGTGTATAGAAAGCCTATTGGTAAAAAACCATGAAGAAAGAGGTGTCACATGGCATACACCAAAAAATTCTGAATTTTACTGGCGATGTAAACATCCATGCATGCAAACATTCATACATATAATCTTCCTTTTCACGTAAACTAGCAGCTTGCAAGAAATGTTGCAAATAAAAGTGGACAGTTGCATACAATATATGGAATATTGCATGACATGTCTCATAAATTTACACGATCTATCATCTAAACTTGTATGATATATGACGCTCCATTTATGTGCATCATAGTAACGGAAATTTACACTACTTTTTTTTGCTGTGCATGTTTTGGTGTAAACATGCAATTTTCCCCTACTGCAGGTGCCTACGGGGGTACTCCAGTGGTTCCGGAAGTGGTCAATGTAGCCAATGATCCATTCAAAGTCTATAGAAAGCCTACTGATGAAAAACCATGAAGAAAGAGGTGTCACACGGCATGATTTTTGTAAAAATGAATTTTCCCCTACTACAGGTTCCCCCGGGCGTACTCCGGTGGTTCCGGAAGTGGCCAATGTGATCAATAATCCAATTAAAGTCTTTAGAAATCCTACTGATGAAAAACCATGAAGAAAGAGGTGTCACACGGCATCATTTTTGTAAAAATGAATTTGTCTCCTACTACAGGTTCCCCCGAGGGCACTCCGGTGGTTCCGGAAGTGGCCAATGTGGTCAGTGCTCCATTTAAAGTCTATAGAAAGCCTATTGGTAAAAAAAACCATGAAGAAAGAGGTGTCACATGGCATGTTTAGAGTGAATGAAAGAACTGATCGCACTCAGAACCCTCCCTCATGACCGATTCCAGGGAAATGGTTATATCTCGGTTGATTCTGAGTCGATTTTAGCTCTTGGTACGTCATTTGTTTTGGATATGGTTCTATTTTTGGCGTATGAACAAAACACACAGTTTAGTAACGGACACTCTGAGAAAAACTCATCACAAATTTAGCAATTTAGACATGCCCTCAGGAAACCCGGAATATCTCCGGTATCCGGTAACCATGGTCACTTCCATTGCCTCACCATAAAACTTGATTAGTTTTTAGTCGAATGTTCTTGAAGATTAAAAATCGAACAATATTCAACGAAGTTTCAACATTTTGCTAGTACCTATTTCTCACAACCCCTGTAGTCTTGCTCGAGATTATGGAAACACCATAACAACTCCACGAGAATTATATAAAGGGTGTCCACGATGAAATTGCCACACTATGAAATTGCTCTAACTTTTTAACCGTTGGGTAGAATTTAATGCAAATTTGGGTGGATTTAGTTCATAGTGCATTATTTACATCCTGCAAGTTTTAAAGTCCTGTGATCAAAACTCGCGGAAATGGAGTCGAAAGATCAGCTCGTGCGTGATAAAATCTTGCGCATTCATCACGAGAACAAGGATCTCTCGCATCGTTCCATCGCTAAAACGTTGGGAATCGCGAATTCCACGGTGTCGCGAGTGATTAAGCGGTTCGAGGAACGGTTGACCACCGATCGGAAGCCCAGAAGTGAAGGAAAAAGTATTCCGTACAACACCAAAAATCACAACCGCGTAGTTGGGGCCTTCAACCGAAATCCGAACGCCTCCGTTAGGGATGTGGCTAAGAAGCTGCACCTAAGCCGAAGTTTTGTCCAGAAGGCCAAAACTAAGGCTGGGCTTCGAACGTTCAAGGTACAAAAGGCCCCTAATCGCGATGAGAAGCAGAACAAGTCCGCCAAAACCCGTGCCAGGAAGTTGTACCTCAACATGCTGACGAAAGTTGAATGCTGCATCATGGACGACGAAACATATGTGAAGGCCGACTTCAAACAGATCCCCGGCAACCTGTTTTTCACGGCCAAGGATAAGTTCAGCGTTCCGGAGCATGTCCGCACTCAGAAGATGTCCAAATTTGCGAAGAAATTCCTGGTTTGGCAAGCCATCTGCACGTGCGGGAAGCGGAGTGCACCTTTCGTGACCCAGGACACGATGAACGGACAGGTGTACATAAAAGAGTGCCTCCAGAAGCGGCTGCTTCCTCTCCTGAAGGCCCACAACGTCCCAACAATCTTCTGGCCGGATTTGGCCTCATGCCACTACTCCAAGGACGTGCTGAAGTGGTATGCGGACAATAAGGTCAATTTCGTGCCGAAAATGTTCAACCCTCCCAACACTCCGGAGCTCCGCCCCATCGAGAAGTACTGGGCGATTATGAAGCAGCACCTTCTTAAACGACCTAAGGTAGTGAAGACAGTCGAGGAACTGAAGAAAGTATGGGTTTACATGCAAAAAACGGTTGATTCACAGGTTGTGCAGAATCTTATGGCCGGGGTTAAGGCCAAGGTGCGGGCATTTGCATATGGACTGTAAATAAAATACGAGTAAAATGGTAAAATGAAGTTTAATAGTTATTTCTCAATCCCTGAAAATTTGATGGCAATCGGATGAAAACTCGAATTTTGCGAATCAATTTTGTGTGTGGCAATTTCATCGTGGACACCCTTTAACTGGGCAGTTGAACAAACATAAAAATATCACAAAACTACGTTTCGAGTACATATCCACTGAACAGTACATCGAAATGTCAGAAGAACTCGAAGAACTATATAATAGTACAAAGACAATATCTGAAATACAGAAATTCCACAGTTTTGTGCCTATAACTGGTGACAAAGTAGCGGCAAAAGGTATTCTAATTCAGAAGATGAACCAAAAATATTTAACTTGATTGGAAAAAGGAAAAAATAGCATGTATGAAAATAGGTTTAAGACATTGAAAATATATAAATAAATGATATATGAAAAATCTTGTCTTTTTTCTCTCACATATTATGAAATTTTGCATCAGTAGTAGACAACAGCATAAGGGAATGATATTTTTGACAAGGTCTACATGTCCAGAAAGTTTTATTGAACTCTGAGAGGGTGCTGCCAATTCCAAATACGATGCATCATGAGTCCTTTTCATATGAAATGCTCGATTAATCAAAGTGAACTTAAGTGCTGATTAGACAAAATTGAATCGCAAATTGGGCTTCATTTGATTCTGACATGATTTTGTGCTTCACTGGTTTAGTTTTGTGTGAAAATGGTAAATTAAAAAAAAAATCAGTTCAGACATGAAAAACTTTTTAAGCGGCGCCGGTGGTGTAGTGGTAAGCGTGATTACCTCTCACCCCAGCAGGCCTGGGTTCAATCCCAGTCGGCGCCGCCGGGATGTTCTGAGGCATAGCATCTCTGATCACGCCTTCCTTCGGAAGGGAAGTAAAGCCGTTGGTCCCCGGTTCATGAGTTGATGGGTCGATAGGTAGGGTCCAGGTGTGGGAGCTGCCTCCCTGGCGTCGGTAGCATTGGTGCTCAGCACGGAAAACAAGATCGACGGAAAACAAACCAAAGGAAAAAAAAAAAAAAATGAAAAACTTTTTGTTAGAAAAATGTTTTTTCCTTACAAGTGCCATGTATGGACGGTTGGTAGTAAACATAATTACCTATCTTGAGACAAAGTTTCAACCAAATCAAACATGGCCATTTTTTAAATCGACTCCAAATTTTTAAAAATCAATTTTTTAAATGTAGGTCTCAACTGGAATTTTTTCAGTATTTTTTTTTTATAATTTGGACAATTTCCTACAAGTTATCCATACAACACATTTTTGAAGGAGTTGTCATTTTTCCATAATATTTTTTTGAAAAAAAAAACGGCAAAAGAAGTTTGGCCCTTCTCAAAGGTTAGTCTAGATGAATTTTTGAAAAACTAAGTATATGCAAAGTGGCTTATACACACATCCAGAAAGTTTCATTGAAATCTGAGAGGGTGCCACCAGCTCCGAATACGATTTGGCGCGAAATGCGTCATATACAACACATTAACATCGAAAGAGACTACCCTGAAGACATTTTTACTCCATGGAGCAACGTACAGCATCAAATTCAACCGACTTAGGGACTTTGGATAACAGGACATTATTGAACCGAAAACACGTCCAACATGTATACCTTCAACTATCTAGAAACAAAATATGGAACTGGAGCCTACTGGGTGGAGTCACATTCTCCACGATAATTACCATAACCTTGTGTCGTTTTCGTTATCGGTTGCACCTTTGTTTACAAACAAATGAACGGTGCAGTGTAGTAAAAATGAAAACAACATTAGTTTTTGTTTGCTTTTCTCTATTTTAGTCAGATCATCCAAGGCAATCTTGATAAACAACCCACGGAGGAAAAGGACCAAATAATCAGCACCAAAAGCGGAACCACCCACCGAGGGAAACCTGAACACGTGAGGACACGCTTCTCTACCCCCCGGAGGAGTTATACAGCAGAGCCAGACCATGATGCCAAGTACTACCGTCCAAAGTACAGTCATCGATCACATCACCACCAATACCAACGAGTAAGCTACCATGTCACCAGGCCATCGTCAGCACTCTTCAAGCAACTCTACCACACCAGCGAACACGCCACTGTTGCCACCGAGTCACCGCCAGTGGATTGCAGGATAAGCAGTTTTAGCTATTAAATAGAGTTCGATCGTAAAGTGAACAATTAGTCTTAATTAGTTATTTGTGAGAGTTCCATGCAGTTCAATAATCCTGTACGATCAAATGTAAAAGTTAGTTAATAAAATATTTTTTTATGAGTTACTAAGCGTAATTCCTTTAATTATATATTATAACAATTAAGGCTGGTAAGTTACTATAGTAGCTGGAGCACCTAGGTTAAAATGAAATGTAATTTATTTTGAGTTTGGAACAAATAAAGAGTTAAAAAACGAAAATTACTACTTTAGTCTGTTATTTGAAAGTAGCATTTTCAAATATATAAACATTTATTTGCAATTTTCCGTAATTTTTAAGTGAGTTAAACGATAACATTTACGTGAAAATCATTTATTTCTATGAGAATCACTTAACTGTAATCTCTCACCTAAAACACGTAATATTCACCTGAATAGTATGATGGAAAATATCTACGTGCCTGTTTAGGTGGATATAACGTGAATTTTATTTGCAGTGTATAATTACGAATGGCATCAAAATCATTTTTTTTTTATATTTTAGTACGTGAAAAACCAAAATCTTGGTAGGTTTTGTTGACACGGTTTTTTACACGATATAATATCCCCCGTATAAAAAAAACCTGAGTGTAAAAGTGGACAGTTTTTTCATCAAGCATTTATAATTGATGGACATAATAGTAATGTATCTAGTAGACCCGAAAATGTTTTTATTGTTACCTTTGAAATTTGAGTGGAATTAACAATTTTATGTTCATCTTTTTAATACGTGGCATTACAAAAAAAAACAATTCGATTTTCTGAGAAATGCAGCATCGGACACTTCTTAAAAGCATATAAGCATTCACATTATCTTACCACATTTTGAGCCGGCGTTTTGAGCTCTGGAGATGTTGTCGATGATTCATATCCAACATCTGTGTGAATATTTACTTTAGACATTAGCTTACTGACGTTAGAAATAGAAGACGGACTAGAATTTAAGTTTTCCTCGCATGAAGAAAACAGCAATTGTTGCTGCTTCTGTAGACAAGCATGTTTCGTTGTTTCAGTTATGGCTGTGGTTGCTGGTGCCGCTGGATGATTGTCAATATTATTCTCAATCTCATGTTCATGTGGTTCCTCCTGATCCTGCTATAAAAATAATTATTTTTAAATAATATACTCAGGTCACTGCAGATAATAATATCTCATACATCTTCTGGACAAAGTTGAAATGCCATTTGTAACAAGTTTTTGGCAGACTGTGATCGTTCTAACACAAAACTATTCGTATTGTCGTTGCTTTGTGCAGGAGGTGACCACGAATTGTAGTTATATTGTCCACCAGATACTCGGTGTCTGTCCAACTCGTCTTGCAGCCACTCGACTGCATGTGTCCATTGACGGGCTAGTTGTACCGTATTATGTAACATGTTTAAAGCTACACGACTTCGATTGAACAGGGTTACCAAGCACTTTATGCATTGATAAGCGCGTTTCTGGTAATTAATTTTGTTCCTCTGGATGATGTCTAATAAACCTTCCCTGTCATCTGAAATGCCTGAAAAAAGAGTAATTAATTAAGAATTATTAGGAGGTTCGAATTCAATAATTTGGAGTAGGTATAGAAATTGATGGAACTTGTGATCCGTTCCGTAGCATTGTAAACTTCGAGTAATAGTCGTTCAAAGAAAATAAAAAGAAGAGAAATGAAAAGCTCTTGCAAAACAATTGCATTTTGATTCCACATCATTAATCGAGATATCTATTTTAAACTTAGGGGACGCGCCAATAACGCTAAAGATCATGAGTTAAAATCTCCTTCTCGGACAAGACACGAACAACCTAAAATGTGCTCTCCCTCCTTCCACGGTTGCACAGGAGATCGATAACTTTTCGTTGCGTTTAATGTTTGTCAATCTACAATCATTAAGATTTTTTTTATATTGGAACTCTGTTTTGATCGAAATATGGGGAATACGGCCGAATTATTTTATGTTGGATTTGTTCATATGCCATATGATGAATGCCACTACCTCGAACTGGACACCCAACTAACATTTTTCATGACGTAATTTAGGTCTAAAACGCTTTGCCAATTTAATTTATACAACCGTAAACGCTGTCCAGACTGGAGAGTTATAACATGTTATAACGGTTGTCAAATTTTTTTTTTTTTCTGAAAGTGAATCGTTTATTTCAATGTTCCTCAAAGATTATTTACAAAATAATTTAGCTTTCACATATTAAGTAGAATTCAAGTGCACTAACATCGATTCTAACGTTAACTTCATTAACATAGGTGAGGTATAATATAAGCATCTTCAATATTTGACTTCGTTTTGTTGGTCCTACGTTTAATAGTGCTGGGCGCAGCAATTCTTCGAAAGACAGTCGTTGCCAACCTCCAAGTATCATCGTCATCTTTTGTTGTACAAAAGCCCATGCGTGTGCTACTCGAGGGCAAACACTGAATTTGTGTTGCAGCGTTTCAACCACAGCATTGCAATGCAAACAATTCTCAGCGTTCGCACGTTGGATGATTCTCATCAATTTTCGGTGCACCGTCTTCTCATTTATGAGCAAGTATAAGCTGCTCCGATGGCTCGATGACAGCTGTTTTGTTGCGATGTTTAACCATATACGCTTCCAGTTCGTGCCAGGATTTTTCCTTTCGACCCGTGGTGTTTCCGTCCGCTCCACAAACAGGCGATGTATTTGTTCACTAGAGTTATGCTCTCGAACAAATGGTGGGAGAAGAGGAATTTGCTGGGAAAGGGAAGGTCTGCGGGGGGAGAAATTCCTTGGTTGCAAGTAAACTGATGAAGGTTGTGTTTATTCCCAGCTGCCGCATTGTTTCGTGAAGGAAAGAAAGGGATATCCGATCGAAAGCATGATCGAGATCGTAGCTTATCAGCTTCCCTTTTTGCTTCCTCGCTATCAGCTGAGCAATTCGATCTTTCAGAGAAAGAGTGGTTTCGAAAATTGAATGTCCATCGTTGGAACATTTTTGTGCACCACTCAGCACGCGGTGAGTCCTCATCACGAGCTCGAGACGTGCTTTCAAAATCCTACTTAGAATTTTAAAGTCCGCATTCAGAAGGCTGATCGGGTGGTATCCTCGAGCGGTGTTTGCCGTTACTCTCTTTCGCACTAACCCAATTACTCCGTTGGCGAACTCAGGGGATAGCTCATTTGTCAGAGCCTCATTTAATACGAGGTTCAGTTCTCGGTGGATGACGTCGAATGTACGTTGGTAAAATTCAACAGGTAACCCGTCGCTTCCCGCATGTACGAATAGACGACAAAATCTCTGATGTTGTAATTTCTGCCACGCAAACTTCGTTGCACTCGTCATGTTCAAGTACCGTAAAACGGGGTAACATTGATAGTTTTTTAAAGTATATTCTAAATATTTTTTTACAGCAATGAATGTTTTTTTCAAATTTCACAGTTTTAAAACAAGTACTGAGAATCCAAAAGTTGATTCGTAAGTAATATGTTTAACGGAAATTAAGGCATTTGCACTATTTTTTAGTTTTGTGACCGAACTTCAGTATTTTGATTTGGGGTTACTTTGATAATGCTCGATGAATGTAGAAAAAATGGGTGAAACTCACACAATTTAGTTCTTTGAACATGAAACTTTGAATGAGTATATAATCAGAAAACATCATAAGCAATAAGAATACAGCATTGAATTTGTGATGGCTATATCAGAAATACATTTCATAAGTGATGGTTTGAGTGCTTTTTCAAACAGGCGAAAAACACGCAAATTGTTTTTTTAATATGTTTGTAAAATATGGAACGCATACTATATAAAGTTTATATACGATATCAACAGAAATACCCTAAGCTACAATATGGAACCAATTTTTTTAATTTGGAAAAAGTGCAGCGAGTAAATTTAATCTTTATATTATACTATCAAAGTTACCCGCATTATCAAAGATACCCCGTTTTACGGCACCACTCTCTCGCTGTGTATAATTCCTTGAAGTAACGAAGCAGATGGTTTTCGATCGTTTCGTTGTTTTCGCCACGCAGCTCTGTGATAACAATTTTTTCCTCCGTCGTTCTCAAAGCTGAAACGTGCTAATGTTTTCACCTGCAATGAAGATACCGTTGATGCGCATGAAGTTCTGCGAGAAGCTGCGGTGGTGTGTTTTCACGCGGTTAATCGTAGCTATCATCGCTGGATTCTGGAAATAACCATCATACGCTTGCTGAAGCTGCGCGTACAGTCGTTGGTGTTCTGCATTAAACTCGCCGTATGCCTCGCGAGATTTCCATCGGAAGAAGGACTGGATTTTCGGCTTAGCGTATGACAGCCACCACGTGATCCAATTTGGAAAGTTCCGTCTCTTTTGGGTTACATATTGCCCCCAAGTAACAATTCAGTAACCATTTAGCATCCACTCTAATTTATGATGGTTTGATAACGGCAATGAACAATCCATTTAGTTTGAATATAGCATTTCAAAGTGTAAAACATTCCTGCTTAGTAGGTAATTCAGCTTTTTGCTATTTTAAAAAACTTTTATAGTCTGGCAAGAAAGTCAAACAATGTCTTGTTTTAAAAATAAATTTAAAACAGTTATCAATCCCTCCTTAAAACTGTTCTGTAATTCAAGCATAAACGTTATTAGCAATTGTTTATCAATGTCTTGATAAAATACTTTATAAACGTGTTCTATTATTATAAAAGCAACCATAAAACCATTAGGTTTTGCATTAGAGCAAAAAGCATTTATTGCTGCTTTTTAGGCTTTTAAAGTGCATCTTTAACTCCCCAATTACTCTGTTTACAAATTGAGCTTAAAAGATGGTTCCTCATAGTTAATAAATGCCAAATTTATGACAAGGAAATCTAGAAGGATAGACGCAGTAGGATGAAAAATTTAAGTCGATTTCAGCCAAATTTACTTCTTTAGAAGAACCAGCACACCATCAACGACTGACCATCTGGCGGAGAAGAGTACAGTGAGCGTGGCCCTCGAATTCATAAAACATTGTCGAAAGTTTTAAAACATACCAGCCTTCTTCAGATCTTGCGAATAGATGACAATCGAAATGGTTTCCGATCCATAGCAGCGATTTTATCCGGCGAAAGAATCAACTCTTCGAAAATTTTACTCAAGCGTACATCCCTGCATCGTTGGATGGTGCACTTCTGTAACCATCCGGAAGAAAAGGACCTTTTTCGGGAACGATTGCGGTTCCAGCTATTCGAAATACGAAATGTTGTGAAACAGTATCACAAACTATCTGAGCAACTGCTCCCAATCCATCGGGAGAAAACCGCCTGGAAGAATCCTGGATCTCACAGCGCAACTATCGAAAGATAAACAAACTTTAACGTTTAACGTTTTTGCAGGCAACTTTGCCTCCATAAATGCTGCCATAAATCTGAACGGGTTAGGATCAAGCAAAATGGCTTTAGATAAATACAATTCAGCCTGCAAGTTTTCTTCATAAAAGCCATTTTAAAACCTTATTAATTTGTTAAGGAATTCTTGAAAGCAAAACAACTTTTTCACAAATTACCCATGAAAATCAACTTTGATGCCACCGCCATGTTACAATTAGTTTGCTTGTTTTTTACAATCTTCGATTTTCAATCAATATTTCCTTAGATATAAGGCCGGAACAAATATCAAGTTCTTCTTTTCTCACCCCTCCCCCCCTCCCTTCAAAATTTTGGAATATCACCAAGGGAGAAATAAAATTAAACTTTCAGTGTATATTTATTTTTCGCAAATTCATTTGGGTATGGATACTTGTTTGCAAAATTTCCATAATGTTGTTGTTGTTGTTGTTGTTGTTGTTGTTGTTGTTGTTGTTGTTGTTATTGTTGTTGTTGTTATTGTTGTTGTTGTTGTTGTTGTTGTTATTGTTGTTGTTGTTGTTGTTGTTGTTGTTGTTGTTGTTGTTGTTGTTGTTGTTGTTGTTGTTGTTATTGTTGTTGTTGTTGTTATTGTTGTTGTTGTTGTTGTTATTGTTGTTGTTGTTGTTGTTGTTGTTGTTGTTGTTGTTGTTGTTGTTGTTATTGTTGTTGTTGTTGTTATTGTTGTTGTTGTTGTTGTTGTTGTTGTTATTGTTGTTGTTGTTGTTGTTATTGTTGTTGTTGTATACCCTTGTTCTTTTAAAGAATTTTCACATAAATTGGTACTTGACCAGTACGGCATGACAGGTCCTTGAAATCGGATCAGCCGGTTTAAATTGTTCGGATTTTATCGCAAACGGATTTTATCGAACATCATTCCTAATCTTGTTTGGCAACTCACTTCAATCTGATCAATCCCTCTTGTTCGTTGCGCACATCTTCGTCTTGTCCCAGTCGGATCACTACAAAGAACCATTTTCAGTGGGTCGTTATCCGACATTATTACGATGTGCCCAGCCCACCGTAGTCGCCTTAACTTACAAACCTTCTGCAATGATACTTAATGTTTCACATCTTTTCTACAGTGATTCAACAATTTCCAAGCTACCTAAATCCAATCTTTTCAAAATTGGTTTAAAATTTTTAGAAGGTAGACCAAATCAGAAGCGATTCAGGAAATTCCTAACTGAGGTGACACTTTTCAAAGCAGATTCAAAACTTTTTTGAAGTGAACTTTCGAATAAGTCGTCAATATTTTTCTAACTGAGTCTAAACTTTTCTGTTCTGTTACTCAATCCTATTTAAAGTTATCAAAACTTTCCTGAAGTGATTCAACATATTCCAAATCTAATCTTTAAAGAATTGGTTTCGCATTTTCTGAAGTGAGGCAACATTAGCTGATTAATCCTTTTCCTAAATGAATCCAAGGTTTGCTGCATTGATTCAACTTTTTCCGAACTGAAACCAAACTAGTCAGAACGGGTTTGATATTTTCCTAAGTGAGCTCCAGATTTTTGTTAACTGCTTTGGCATTTGGCAAGGACACAATCTTGCTTAGTTTTACTGTGTAGAAAGTTTTCCAAAGTGAACCGACAATTTTTTGAGCTTAAATTTTCCAAATAGTATCCAACCTTTTCTGAAGTGGTTCAAAACCTTCCTTAGGGAGTCCAAACTTTTCTGTTGAGTGATTGAATTATATTGAATGTTAGTCTGAGCTTTCCTGAAGTGATTCACCTAACTTTTATCGTAGATTTCGCTCCCTTAGATCCCTTCCTCGTTCTTGTGAGATTCACATCCTTTGAAAATTAGGCTGAGATTTTGAAGAATGGACCTCCGTGTGTTCATACATGATGGTAGATTTTTTTAAAGCAAACGCAATTGTTGAGAAAACTGGGTTTACATCCACAAAAGTACGTATTTTTTATAGAAATGTGGGTTTCTTGATCAGCCAAGTTGGATGATTTTGGCTCCGCCCTTTGAAAAAAAGGCTTGGATGTTATGGAATAGACCTTTGTGAGTTCATACGTGATGGTAGATCTTTTTGAAGCCAGGTTGGATTTCGGTTCAATCTTTTGAAATTTGTACTTGGATTTTATAGAATGGAACTTGCTGAAAACCGGAAGGACGAACCTGGTTAATATTCACAAAAGAAGGTATTTTCATAAAAAAATATTTTTTTCTGTTTTTCCGAGCTGAATTTTGACTTCTATCTTTGAAAAATAGGCTTGTATTTTAATAGAAGTTGCTGAATCCATACATGAGGGTTGAATTTCTTAAATTTTTGAGAATACTGAGTTTAAATTCACAAAAGTACGTATTTTCATAAAAAAAAACTTTGATTTTCTGTTCTGCCAAGTTGAATTTCGGCTCCGATCTTTGAAAATAAACTTGAATTTTATAGAATGGACTTTGCTGAATTGCATTTTGGCTCATATCTTTGAAAAATAGGCTTATATTTTTTAGAATGGACCTTGCTGAATGCATACATGAAGGTTGAACCGGGTGTGTAAATCGAAAAGGTTTTTTTTTTGGTTTTCATTTTCTGCTAAGTTGGATTTTGATACTGTCCTTTGAAAGTTATGCTTAGATTTTATAGAATTGACCTTTCTGAATTCATATGTGATGATTATTTTTTTAAGCACACCCAAAGCCAGGTTTTAATTGACAAAACTACGTATTTTTGTTAAAATTTGGTTTATATGTTCAGCCAAGATGGATTTTGGTTCCTTTCTTTGAATATTACGCTTGGATTTTGTTGTTGGAGGAAGGTCTGAATCCATACGTCTAGTTAGAGTTTTTGAAGCACGAACAATTGTTGAGAAAACTGAGTTATATTTCAATAGGGAGGAAGTATCGAAAACAGAACGTTTTTTTCATAAGAACTGTTACTTTTGTGGTATTCCGCTTGATGGTTTATCCGGAATTTATCAATACCCAAAAATCAATTGCTTTGATCCTATTCATCTACATTATTACAAATGTTCTTCCTTGAAAGAATACAAAAACTTATGCACGAAATGTCTTGTTGATAACTCGAGTGTTACACATGGGTCATTCAAGCTCAAGTGGGTACACCAGCTGTGGTCGATGTCACCGATTTTAGTCAAACTTGGCAAAAACGCTTATTTTGGAATTCTGAACAAAGGCCTTTTTTGATTTTGCTCTAAAGTGCCTAGATCCTTCTGGGCTACAACCCTGGATTTTCGAGATTATTAAAAATTTCATCTTTCAGTAGATATTACTCCACAACCAAATAAGCTATTTTTGATCATAGAACGTCAATTTGAAGGTTTTTTTAATGTAGATTGTTATATGTGTACTCACATTTAGTTTTTGTTATAGTAACTACAGTAAACAGACTGATTACCGTCAGGTATCCAAAGTGTCAAAAAATGGCCTATCTTCACCATGGGTGGGATTTTTTATTTTTTAATATTTTACGCTCAAATTTTCACCACACTTTGGAAAAATCTTCTAGGTACTTGATGTCTTTTCAAGTTTCAATGTTTTAGACAAATAGTTTTGTTCCGTCTCCGCCGAAAGTGAACCAACCATCTTGACAATCGCCGCTGACGAACAGCGACAAACAACACTAACCAATCAGTGACGTCCATATCACCATGCGCAGACAGCGCACTCCTATAAAAGTGGCACCCATTAGGCAAACTGAATTCAGTTTCCTTTTGACCGGCCACGAGCAAGCATCAGCAGCAGAAGAAAGCAAACCTTTGTAAAGGAAAGCAGTAGAGAATAAAAGTAGCTACTAGCGTAGCCGTCGCCGTTTAAATAATTACCCAGCACACATCCCTGGTTCGGAGCAAGTGTTGAACCCCACCCCCCAGCTCTTTTCAGAGCTCAAAGAGTTTGATTTAGATCGACGCTTGACTCCTCCACCAATCATTGCCGATACAGTCCACTGCCGAAAGGGAAAGTGCCTTCCCAGACCGAACATCTATTTGGTCTATCACGAACCGGATAGCGAGCCGTTTGAAGAAGCTTTCGCCCCAAAGTTTGCCCAGTCCTACCAAAAGGATCGAACTGCCTGTCGCCTTCCGAGTGGGGAAAACGGACGAGCTACGCTAGCAAACAGTGCCAAAATAAAACTGCTTCCGCTGTTGCCGATGCCCGTCGTGCGCGAAGCATAGCAAGTGAATCGAGTTCGTGTGCGCGTTCGCGACAAGTTAAAGACAAAGTGATTTCGTAAAAATACGAAAATGCCTATTACGCGTTCGTCGACACGCGATGGTGTGCAAGATGCTGGTGCGACTCACGATGGCGTGCAAGATGCTGGTGTCGAACAGCAACAAGGAAATCCGTCACCATCGGATGGATCTGGATCGTTCCATGGATTCGACGAATGGGAAGCCGACTGGGATGAAGCTACAGCAAAGAAATATCGTGGATTGGTTCGCCAGCGCTCCCAAGCGAAAATGAAGTTGGTGCGGATTAATCGGACGTTGATGAATGAGACGCTTGGATTGGCGCAACTTGGTGTGCTATCCAAGAACCTGGCTGTTACCTACGCTGAGTACAGCCAATTCCACAGCAAGGTAATAGCACTGGTACCCGATGAAGCGCTCGATGGACAGGATGACGAATACGCAAGCTTCGAGAAACTGTACTACGACGTATCCAATGCTGTGGAAGAGTTACTTACTTACTAGAGGCAAAAGCTCGAGCCACTCCAAAGGTTCCTCCAGCCATTCCAGCAGCACCTCACGTGATTATCCAGCAGCAACCGTTAAAAGCACCAATCCCAACGTTCGATGGGAGTTACGACGCATGACCCAAGTTCAAGGCCATCTTCCAGGACCTGATGGCCAACTCGGGGGATACAAATGCCATAAAATTGTATCACCTCGATAAAGCTCTTATCGGAGATGCTACTGGAGTTCTGGACGCTAAGCTCCTAAGCGAGGGTAACTACGAGCAAGCTTGGACCATTTTAACGGACCGATACGACAACAAGCAAGTCATAGTGGAAACTCACATCCGTGGGTTGTTGTTCCTCAAGAAGATGACGTCGGAGTCTCATAAGGAACTGCGAACACTGCTGAACGAAGCCACTCACCACGTCGAAAGTTTGCGCTACCTTCAGCAACAAATCACCGGAGTTTTAGAACACATCATTGTGTATCTGATAATTTCAGCACTTGATAAATCGACCCGTAAGTCCTGGGAAGGGACCCAGAAGAAAGGAGATCTTCCGAAGTATTCCCAAGTCATCGAGTTCCTGAAATCCAGATGCCAGATTCTGGAAAACTGCGAAGCAGCGTTCCAGTCAGTGCCGCCAACAATCAATCCAAAACAAGCCCAGCTACCTTCAAGACTTCAGCCGCAGAAGAGCCACGCAGTTTCCACCAATGCGTCCCAAGCATGTGAGATTTGTGGTGGTGATCGTCGGAACTTCCAGTGCACTGCCCTGAACAACCTAACCGCTTCCCAGAAGAACGAAAAGATCCGAGCAGCAGGAGTCTGCTTTAACTGCCTGCGCAAAGGACACCGTTCCAAGAACTGCCCTTCAATCAAGACGTGCCACAAGTGTCAGCGCCGACACCACACGTTGCTCCATGAAGATGGGGCACCCACCCAGGAGAAAATGCCAAACATTTCTCTTCCCACGGAATCTATGGCAATCCCGCCACCGGTTCCGGCTGCTCCGAGTCAACCGTCGACGTCGGTGCAGAAGATTCTTGCCCCCGTGGAACATCCTGTGTCCACCACCTGTTCGTCAAACTTCACCCAGTCGACCAAGACGGTGCTGCTGCTTACCGCAGTGGTGCAGGTGTTTGATAAGAAGAGTCATCCCCATCCATGCCGCGTCCTGTTGGACAGCGGCTCCCAGGTGAATTTCGTGACCGAAGACATGGCCAATCGCCTGGGTCTGCCGAAGAAGCCAGCCAACGTTTCGATCACCGGTATCAACGCGTTGCGCACCCTCGCTCGTGACAAAGTGACGCTGAAATTCAAGTCCCGAGTATCCAACTTCCAAGCCAGCCTCGAGTGCCTAGTGACGCCGAAAGTAACGGGCACAATTCCATCGTCGAAGATCAACATCAACAATTGGGACATCCCTGCTGGAGTGGTTCTTGCCGATCCCGAGTTCCACACGCCCGATAAGGTGGACCTGTTGATCGGCGCAGAGCTGTTTTTTGATATACTGAAGCCAAGCCAACTCAACCTGGCGGACAACCTGCCACAGTTGCGAGACACTCACCTTGGTTGGATCGTATCTGGTGTCATCGTCGAGCCACAGATTTCCAACGTATCAGTTCAGCATGCCAGCCACGTTTCTCTTGAAGACATCGAGCGAAAGATGTACAAGTTCTGGCAAATCGAGGAAGTGCCGGACGTACCCAAGTTATCAACCGAGGAGATGGCATGCGAAGCACACTTTCTGTCCACATACCAGCGTGACGAGTCCGGAAGATTTATCGTGAGCTTGAAAATTCTTCGCAGCTAGACGATTGCCGTGCTTTAGCTCTGAAGAGGTTCCTGATGCTGGAGAAACGACTGATGAACAATCCCAAACTACAAGCGCAGTACGTAGAGTTCGTTCGAGACTACGAGGTTCTCGGACATTGCAGTGAAATCAATGAAGCTGATGATCCTCCCAACCAGCAGAGGTATTATCTTCCACATCACGCTGTACTGCGTCCATCCAGCTCGAGCACAAAATGTCGTGTCGTGTTCGATGCAAGTGCCAAGTCGTCATCCGAAAAGCTGTCTTTAAACGAAGTCCTGCAAGTCGGTCCTGTGGTGCAGAATGATCTGCATTTCATCGTCCTACGCTTCCGAAAGTTCAAGATCGCCTTTTCTGGAGACGTTGCCAAGATGTACCGGCAGGTACTGCAAGCACTACAAGATCGACGTTTTTATTTATTTGTCGTCAATCAGTGTAGACCGTTTTACAATTGTTGTCTTAAGAGCTATGTTTACAATTTTGTCTTTGTTTATATTTAACATTACTTCTAGCTGACGTTATGCGAGGAATTAAAATATTGCTTTAATTTGGTTTTTGTCATTGTAAAGTCAATGTTATCGCAGTGCTTATTATATGTATCCATCATTTGGTTCAAGGGTCCAAATTTGGCATAATTCGTACGATGACGATTTGTAGCAAATATATTTCTATTTCGTAAATGCCTAGATGGTGTATATAAATTTAAGGGTGACAATAGTTCTATAGAATCAATGCGATGTGATACGATATCGTTTACGAAAGAAATCATAGCAAATTCACGACGCTCTTTTAATGTTTGGATATTTATGAGCATACACCGAGCTGTGTAAGATGGCAGAGGAAATACAGTCCAACCTAACTTGCGGAGTGCATACAATAGAAACTGCTTTTGAACGGATTCTATTCTTTCTTCGTGTGTGATTGAAAAAGGTGACCAAACTATGCTGCAATATTCTAATATCGATCTTACATAAGCAATGTACAATGTTTTTATCGTATACGGATCGTGAAAGTTATAGCAGAAACGTTTTATGAAACCAAGCATGTTGTTAGCTCTGTTAATAATTGTGTTATAATGATCGGTGAAAGTAAGTTTTGAGTCCAAAATAACACCTAGATCCCTGACTCTATCACACTTTTCTACGATATGGTTTCCTAAAGTGATTGTTGAATCGGGTAGGGTTCGTTTTCTACTAATGGTAATTGAGTTACATTTTTTTATATTTAATTGTAGCAGGCTTTTTTGGCACCAAGTATGGAATATCTGTATTTCCTCTTTGAATGTGATGATGTCTTTGGCATCTTTTATTTTTTTCGGGGTTTCCTCAGAATTTTCTCGAGACCACACCCGTCGCAGAAGCTACGGGTTCTGGAACTGTGTACTGTTACCTACGGTACAGCATCCGCTCCATACCTCGCAACAAGGTGCCTGGTACAGCTCGTCGAGGAAGAAGGTGAGTTTTTTCCTATCGCCTCTCGCATTGTAAAGGAGGAGACGTACATGGACGATGTACTGTCCGGCGCAGACTCGGTGGAAGATGCAATCGAAGCTCAACAACAATTGAAGCAGCTCCTAGGACGTGGTGGTTTTCCGATACATAAATGGTGCTCGAATTCCAAAGAATTTCTCGAGCGCATTCCCGTGGAAGACCAGGAGAAAAGGGTACCGTTAGAAGAACGTAATGTAAACGAAGCTATCAAGGTCCTTGGCTTGCTCTGGGATCCGAATGCCGATACGCTGTACATTGCAAACCATCCGAAGCAACCGCCGCCATTACAACAACGTGTTACGAAGAGGGTAATGTATTTGGAGATAGCCAAATTCTTCGACCCTCTTGGGCTGGTCTCTCCAGTCATCGTATTGGCAAAACTAATGGCTCAACGGTTGTGGCAGCTCAAGGTCGGATGGGACGATCCGATTGATGAAGACACGGCGCAAGAGTGGCAAGAACTTCAAGCTTCGTTGTCGCATTTGCACAACATCGCCATCCCAAGATGCGTGACATTCCAAGGAGTCGTCGCGTTCGAATTGCACGGGTTCTCCGATGCCTCAACAGTGGCGTACGGGGCCTGCATCTACCTACGAAGCCTGTTCAACGATGGTTCAGCGAAGCTCCGCCTACTGACAAGCAAATCCAAGTTGGCCCCTCTTCACGATCTTTCCATCCCACTAAAAGAACTTTGCGCCGCTCTCCTGCTGACACGATTAGTTCTGAAGGTATTACCTGCCCTGGATATGGAGTTCCGGGAAATTGTACTTTGGTGTGACAGTACGATTGTCCTAGCCTGGATCAAGAAACCGCTCAACCAACTCCTATTATTCGTCCGAAACCGAATCGCTGTAATTCAAGAACACACTGGAGGATTCCGGTGGGAGTACGTTAGATCGCTGCAGAACCCTGCCGACATCGTCTCGCGCGGCCAACTACCTGGAGCCTTGGAGAACAACAACCTTTGGTGGAATGGCCCTGAGTTCCTCCAGAGAGTGAAATACGACATCGATCCACCCGAAGAAGTACCAGATCCGTTGCTGCCAGAGCTGAAACCAGTCATCGTCACCGCAGCTGTGAGTATGGAACCTTTCCCATTTTTCCAGATACAGCAGCTTCCGCAAAATCCAACAGCTTCACGTCGGGCAGCCTGGCCTGATGAACGCCATGAGACAACGATATTGGCTTCTGAACGCTCGCTTCACCATCCGGCAAATTACACGTAAGTGTGTGAGATGCTTCCGGATTAATCCAACCAATACCAGCCAACTGATGGGAAACCTGCCAGCATCGAGAGTGGTACCATCGCCCCCATTTGCCGTGACCGGAGTGGACTACGGCGGGCCTTTCCTGATTAAGCAAGGTGTGCGCCGTCCTGCTCTAGTGAAATCATATGTGGCCGTCTTTGTTTGTATGACCACCAAGGCCGTCCACCTAGAAGCGGTTTCCGACTTAAGCACCGATGCCTTTCTGGCGTCCCTGAAGCGATTCCTTGGACGACGAGGAATGATCCAACAGCTGCACTCGGATAATGCAACCAACTTCCGAGGTGCCAACAATGAACTGAATGCCTTGTTCCAACAGTTCCGGGATCAGCAAGCCGTTAACACCATCGAGAAATTCTGCCGCAACCGTGAGATCGAGTGGCACTTCATCCCACCGGACGCACCCGAATTCGGTGGCCTTTGGGAGGCCGCAGTCAAGTCCGCCAAGAGCCATCTAAAGCGTATTGTTGGCAACGTAAAGCTCACATTCGAGGAGCTATCCAGCGTTCTGGTAGAAATCGAAGCTGTGCTAAATTCTCGACCACTTTTCACCATCTCCAACGACCCGGCAGACCCACTGGTGATCACGCCAGCCCACTATCTGATTGGACGCCCTCTCACTGCCATACCCGAGCCATCCTTGGAAGACGTCAAGGCAGCACGTCTAACTAGATGGCAACACCTGCAACTTATGCGCGAACATTTCTGGCGCGCTTGGAGTCGCGACTATCTGAACACCCTACAACCCAGAAAGAAGAATCTTCGAACTACGCCGAACATCCGTGAAAACATGGTTGTTCTGCTCCACGATCGAAACCAACCCCCACTCAACTGGAAGTTGGGTCGCATCATAGCCGTATATCCAGGCGATGACGGTTTGGTACGAACTGTCGATATCGTTGCAGTGGGTTCCAGCTACAGACGCCCTATCAACAAGATATCGGTACTGCATATCGAAGATAACGTACAACCTCCTGGTAATTGTTGAGTTACCTCAACCGGGGGAGTATGTTCCGTCTCCGCCGAAAGTGAACCAACCATCTTGACAATCGCCGCTGATGAACAGCGACAAACAACACTAACCAATCAGCGACGTCCATATCACCATGCGCAGACAGCGCACTCCTATAAAAGTGACACCCATTAGGCAAACTGAATTCAGTTTCCTTTTGACCGGCCACGAGCAAGCATCAGCAGCAGAAGAAAGCAAACCTTTGTAAAGGAAAGCAGTAGAGAATAAAAGTAGCTACTAGCGTAGCCGTCGCCGTTTAAATAATTACCCAGCACACATCCCTGGTTCGGAGCAAGTGTTGAACCCCACCCCCCAGCTCTTTTCAGAGCTCAAAGAGTTTGATTTAGATCGACGCTTGCCTCCTCCACCAATCATTGCCGATACAGTCCACTGCCGAAAGGGAAAGTGCCTTCCCAGACCGAACAAGTTTATTTTAGATATGACTGCTTTTTAATATAGATTAATGATTTAGATTTAATGCTATTTAATATATATTTTTATTTTTTCTTAATTTGTTAACGCTGATGGCACAATAATATTTTTATGTTAGTCACATGTTCTGGGCTGGATTCTCATTCTATGAAATCATAACTACTTCATTTATTTTCTTCTGTCCTTAATTTAATTATGGTCCTAAAAGTGAAAAATACGTTCCTATGGGATACAGCCAAAACGTGCTTTAGAAGTACGATGAAATCAGATAGATTAGCAGGTATATAAAATATCAGTTGTGGATGACAGTTTCTACTTGAATAATACCCTGATTTGAGTAATTAATTTATTTTTTAAATACAATCTCACGAGCAAGAATGCTTTTTTTATTATAGTTATGAAGAAAAATGAACGTTGAACCCTTTTTTTAACACACTTTCCACTCATGAACGTAACTGTCATTCAAAGTGTTTTTTTATGTTACTTCATACGCGAAGTTAACGATTTTCAGAGTTGGTTGGAAATGCTAACATGAAGCTTTAGTGTGATGATTTATTAGCTAGAGAATGATCTTTAGAAGAGGGTAGGTGGATAGTTCCGTTAGAGTACGGGAGTATGAAAGTTGAATAAAAGTTGAAAATGAGCGAAGGGCCATTAATGCGACAGTTTTTCAAGATAGACGCACATTTTTGCCTAACCCGTACGATGTACGCGGGGACTTGAAGTATGTCTCCAAGTCCACAGGCAAAAAATGTGCCTGGGGGAGGTAGCTCATCGATTCTTCCGGTTCGTCTCCTAGCATCGTGCTATAAGGTACCAGGCGATAACCAGGGTAGTTGATCGATAGCTCGATGACGTCATTTCGTTGGCGTCTGCTATGGGAAATTCTCATAGCAGGCGTTGACGATGGGACGTTGTCGAGTTGTTGAATAGCAACTATCGTGATAACTCACCGATTACCTGTCGATCTGCAAAATTTGGAAAGACGTCTGCATTGAATTGAATAATAATATTCCGCCCACTATATCACAAGAAATTGCGAGTAGCTGAGTGGAATGGAGATAAGTTAAGCATTGGGTACAGGACCAAGTCTCCCCTGGGTGGTGCCAGAAGATGAGCGCAATAGAATCATCAAGTTGCTATAAGGCACGGAATGAGACTATTGCATGGCTGGGTAGTCAAAGTCTTCCATTCGTTAGTCATTTCAGGTGGATTAGAACAGGTTTAGGTTTAGGGTGGGCGTTGGCCAGATTTGGATTTTTCAGATATAATCCTAAATAGGACCTAGATTATTTAATACACTAGTAACCTCAACTTCTGTCACAATGTTTCATTGTGACTAATCAACACTCAATGGGTAAAATATCAAATTTGCGGTAAATTTGAAAAAAAGGGAACTTGGAGTGTAGAGTGCACTGCCCACTGGACGATTCTGAAGCCTGACCAAGTGAGTGGGTTACGGGTTTATTTGATTGTACGTCATTTCCAAGTTATATATAGATACATTCATACCATTGGCATTTTGTATTTGAGATAAGACAGAGACAGGATGCGGAGGGACCGAAAACGCTGAACGGCAGATTGGTTTACAGTGGTCGACCAGGGTGTGTGCTGATAAATTACAAAATTACAATTATATCATTATTTCATACATCACATCATTTACTGCACTACACCACCGGAGCCAGCAAAGTTCAACAATCCATCGTTGCTTATGCCTTTGTTGTCGTTTGGAACCAGTTTTGCGAGGTAGGTGACGATTGTGCGTATTTCTCGCGTAAATTTTGAAAAGGGCCTAGCCTGAACAATACGTAAAGAGCAAATTGAAACATTGTACGTCGCGTGAAAGTGGAACTTAATGAAGGCCTAAGTACTTTTTCGTAGTTTTTAGTTTTCGGATTTGAAAGATCGTCGGTTACAGTGGCCTGCTTACTGAGCAGAAAAACGCGGTCCCAGGTCCTTACATATCAAAGAGATTTATGGTAAAATCGCTTGTGTATCGTGTATTTTGCGAAACTCGTTGTTGTCGTTGGTTCCGGGTTTGAATGGACACACAAATTTGAGCAACGGTATTATGTGATATGAGGGGCTCGGTGGCCTTAGAGCAACCGTTTTTGCTTACTGAGCAGAACATCATGAGTCTATTCTCAGGCCCATCCACAATCAAGATTCGTCAATCGTTTTATTTGTTAATATGACTACATGGTAATAACAGCAACTCGGTGATTAAAAAGGTGCTCGTCTGCCTAGTGGCAAACGTTTTTGCTTACTGAGCAGAAGACCGTGGGTTTAGTCCCAAGCTCCTTCGCGTTATATGATCGTTAGGACGTCAATTCAGCTTATAGTTTACCAAAACGAACCCTGCTGCAAACCCAACCCTCTTATCCAACATCCCAGTGATTCCTCGTGGAAGTGCAGAGGTGTTCTCGGCTTCCATCAAAGCGAGTGTCATGTCAACACAATCCTTCCCATTCCTTTCTTGACCTGTGTTCGGGCGCGGCCGGCGCTGGTATTGCCTAATTTAAGATCACCAGTTTTTACACATTGAGGATGATTGCTAGTCCCAAGCATCGTCTATTGGTTCTCTGTGTAATTACAGCTGATCTGGCAATAACAGAGTAGCAACCGTGGGCGGTCAATCAAGCTCAAGCTCAAGCTCAAGCTCCACAGGCAAAAAATGTGCGTCCCTCTTTTTGCTCATAAACTGACTGCGGCTGTGGAATAGTTCTAGCGACGTTTTCATCACTACCTAAAGCCCCACGTTGCGAGAGCATTTCCAGTCGATGGTGTGTTATAATGCAGTTCTTCTTTACCCAACTATTGTGTTCCCCCTCTCGTCATGACCAACGTGATCATCTCAGAGAGAAAGCAGTAGGGTGGTTGTTGCGTGCTGTACCATCACCAGCATTGTTGACGGCTACTCCCGCCTTGAGTTGTTACATTCAAAGTGTTTTTTTTTATGTTACTTCATACGCGAAATTAACGATTTTCAGAGTTGGTTGGAAATGCTAACATGTTGGTTGGAAAAAACTGTCATGTTCTTCTTCTACGCATTTGAAGCTTATTGCTTATCGCATATTTGCTTATTGCGTGCTCTCAACTTAGTGTTCTAAATGCACTTCCACAGTTATTAATTGAGAGCTTTCGATGCCAAAATCAATGCATGAGTTAACTGTTAACGTAACTTTCATGTATCAAACCCATAGTTCTAAATCAGTTTGTAAACCATTATGTACCATGTTTTTACTGCAATCTTTATTCACCCACCGTTATTTCTGTCGGCTAATTTTTTCTATACTAGTGCTATAGTACTTTAAATTAGTCATCTACAATTAATCTGTTCGATTGGTTAGAGGACAACCGAGAAATAGCGATGGGAAAATGGTACAACCCGCCGTGCTATTCGGAGGATGGTACTCATTTTACATACTTGCGATTCAGTTTTACATAAATATCTGTTTGCTATCAGCCAAGCGAAATCATTTTAGAAGTGCTCCCAACGTTGAAAATATACCTCTTCTTATGTCCCAGGCAAATTTTGTCTTCTGAGCACAAACACTACTTGTTTTGTTTTTGCAAGCCTAAAAATCTATACTAATACTTAGACATAATTATAAGTCTGCAACTGTCTGTCTGTGCGTAGCTTCAAATGCGTAGAAGAAGAACATGACAGTTACGTTCATGAATGAAAAGTGTGTTTTCAATAAATGAAAAATAAAGGCTCAACAAAATAAAACAGCAAAAGGGTTTATCTTCCATTTAATTCCACTTAATTAATTTTGGTATCCATGACAGATACGTATTTCGACTACAATGTGCAGTCTTCATCAGTGTCATTCCCACTAAAGAACTTATCAAAATCTAACCCCCTTAAGTACTCATCCCCTAGGTAAAAAAGTCAAGATCATAGGTATAAAAATGAAACTACAATGTGTTGAATCGGAACCTACCTAACTAATAAAAACCAAAGATTTAAGTAAGCTAAAGGAGAAAAATCTATACAAATCTCTAATAAGGAAACGGCTCAACGTTTATTTCTCTCAGTATTCTTGCTCGTGAGATTAATTACTCAAATAACAAATCCACAACTGAAATTTAATATTCCTGCTAATCTATCTGATTTCATCGTACTTCACGCTTAGTACCACAATCAAATTATGGACGGAAGTAAATAAATGAGGTAGTTATGATTTTAAATAATAAGAATCCTGCCCAGAACATGTGAAAAATAACATAAAAATATTATTGTGCCATCGACGTGAACGAATTCAAGAAAATTAAAAATAAATTAAATAGCATTGATTTTCCACCAGAAAAGCTCAAAACTACCACTCACTCATCTGATCATATCTCAAAAACTATTGGTCCAAATAATTTACTCTTGAAAACACATCTAGTAGAAGAGTTTTCCAAAGAGTGGTGCAAATTTGAGCCCAAAATATTTAGAAATAAATAATCCTGCCCATGGTGAATATATGCCATTTTTTGACAATTTATATACCTGCCGGTAATCAGTCTGTTTACTGTAGTTACTATAATAAAAACAAAATGTTTGTACACATATAAGAATTTACATTAAAAAACCTTCAAGTAGACGTTCTAATATCACGAATAGCTTATTTGGTTGTGAAGCAATCTTTTTTGAAAGCTGAAATTTTTAAAAATCTCGAAAATCCAGGGTTGTAGCCCAGAAAGATCTAGGCACTTTAGAGCAAAATCAAAAAAGGCGTTTGATCCAAAGAAGGATTTGGCGGCGAGTTTGGCTCAAATCGGTGACATCGACCACAACACACTAAGACTATTTAACCGAAATCTGTGAAATTTTACCGAAATCTCAGCAGCTGAACGTTCGGTAAACAGTTCGGTGAATTTTCACAGATTTCATGTAATTTTACACCGAATATCTGTGAAAAATCACAGGAAAACTGTGAAAAATCACCGAAATTTTTACCGGACTTTCAGGTGAGATTTTGGTAAAATTTTTCAGGTTTCGGTGAAATAATCTTAGTGTGAACTTTTTAAAATCCTGTACCCACTTGAGCTGGAATGACCCACATAATAAAGTCAAAAATCACGGCTTCAAAGAAGTATAAGGCTAAAGCGGAGGCTACGAAAAAATGTTAGCGTTGAAATATACGGTTCAGATATAATGTAAAACAAATTTTAAATATTTTATTTATTTTTTTGGTTTATTTTTTATTCCCCCCCCCCCCTCGACTGGTGCGAGCATCGAGTGACAAAAGAAAAACTTGTGATTTGTTCCGGCCTAACTATATTTTGGT
This sequence comes from Ochlerotatus camptorhynchus, assembly GCF_037179485.1. NCBI lineage: Eukaryota > Metazoa > Arthropoda > Insecta > Diptera > Culicidae > Ochlerotatus > Ochlerotatus camptorhynchus. The sequence goes on from NW_027040713.1 coordinate 56,622, forward strand.
AAATTTAGCAATAAACAAACATTTATATACGAAACTAAAAAAAAAAAAAATCTCGGCCAAGCTCGATCTGAAAATTTATTTTTTTTTATTTTCAATGTAAATAATTAGTCAAATCGACGTTTTACGAGGGTGGACTTAATTGTTTAGATGTTTTCTCGTACATTTCACATCAAATTTAATATGGCACTTAAAACTAGGCCACTTAATGAGAACTATCGTAATAAATTTGGATATTCAATTTGATAAGATCGGATTCATAAATCCTTTTCTATCTTGATTGATGCTTTCCTAGTGGATTCAGCATGCGGCTAGGGGAAATGCTTTCAAATGGTTCTCAATGCGTTCGTCATACAACCTTTTGCAGTAAATCAATCTTGAAGAGCTTCGAGAATACACCCTTCAGAACCTTCTCCAGGGTGGGCCAACTAGATATATTCTAGTCTTAATGAGGTTTTGGTGGATGCATTAATAATAAAATAGCCTTGACCAGGGTTTTATGCATTTTATGAATATTATTTTATAGTTGCTTTGTAGTATTTCATAAAACTTAAAATGTTACTTGGGCCATGTAATCTGGAATTCGTCGACGTTTTCTGCATTCAGAAGGTGAGGACGCAATGACCAATAACCGCGACCAGGTTCGCGGCCAAGGCTGGGGAGGCATATTCGAGCAGTAAGCGCTTTGTGATTCGTGAAAGAACACACATGTGTGGCTGCATTTCGCAGTTTTGTGCAGAGTCCATTGCTGACGTACATGTTATCGAACCGAGAGACAGAGTTGTGTGTTATATATGTTGGCGAGGGGGTCGTGGGAAACAGCTTCACCCAGACGTCGTTTAGTTGAAGCTGCTGTATGGTGGATTGGAGACCGGGCTGTTATTGTAGCCCGACGAGTCACATGGTCGCAGTACACAGTTGAAGTCGCCGGCGAGGAGTATATTTTCTGTATTGTGCCGCAGATTGAAAGCAATGGTATTATTGAAAAAACGCTCTCGTTGGCGCGCATGGCTGTGCCCGACGGTGCGTATATGTTGGCTATGTTGGAGTCGTGTTTTCGATGCGGAGTTAAACAAGTCGTCCATCTAAACTCTTCTCGACATGAGAGAAACGTAAGTACTCCTTCAGCGCTACCGCCGTTCCTCTTCTTGTGTGATCAACGTTTGCGATGAGGTTGTAGCCAGGAATGGAAAGCTGCTCATTCTCCACTTCTTGCAGAAAAACGATGTCGAGTTCCATCGTTCTACAAAAAGTTCGGAGGGCGTTGAGTTTTGTTTCGTTGGTGATCGTGTTTATATTTATGGTGGCAACGTTGTAACTGGCGAACTGAGCCATTTTCAAAAGTCCTGATCTCGCTCGTCGTCGCTGCCGTCTCGCCGTTTGTTTGGAGATTGTTGACCAGAGGTATTAGACAACGACCTGCTATCCGATGATTGCTTCGAACCCGATATGGGTATGATCGGGGTAGTAAGCGGTGGAAAATGTAGTTCCGATTGTGTGTTGATCGGTTTTGTTGCAGGTACCGCTATCAACTGCTGCTTCTGCTTCTTCGGTGGCGAGTATCTCAGTCCCGACGTAGATTGACTCGGCAACTCTGGTTTTGAGACTGGCGGCTTCGCAATTGTTTTTGTTGACATTGCTACTGGCTGTTTCGTCGCATCGGCATACGATTTTTAAACAAGCAGCTTTTTGTTCTGTACGCAGGACGCACCGATGTGGATGAATTTCCGGCAGTGTCGGCAGGTTTGACGTTGGCCAAAATAAGATAGGAACGTCGATTCACCGTCTACGAAGACCCACGGCTCAATGTTGTGCTTTACAATCATTTTCGCAATCCGAACACCAGTGGAGATACTCGGAAATTGAAATTGTTGATCGCTACCGCACATCTGTTGACGCACTGAGATGACGTCACCGTAAGCGGATAGAAATTTTGTGATCGCATCGTCCGACACGTCCTCAGATAGATCGAATATCTTCACCTCCACTGCTCCGTCCTCCATCGTTATTCGCAGGGGGTTCTTCTTCCCTCCCTCGACTATCACTTCGTGATTTCCATCGTGTTCTTCGCACACTTTTTGCGCCAACGCCAGGTCGACGACCTTCACGAAAAAGAACAGTTTCAACTAAATTTTGCACTTTCACATAGTCCGGTTTTTTTGGCAAAGCCACATAATCTATGCGGAATGTGTTCTCGCGGCGCACCATCGCAGAGTCGTAGTACGCAGAAACACACAACGGCTCGGTGATGAGATAACGCAGCGAAACGAAAAGAAGTTAAGATTGGGATCGACTTCCAGAATTAGCTGTAGCGTAAAAGCATCTGCTTGGCTCGGAAGTTGAGCGGTAACTATATAATTGCAACACAGAAACCACCATCAAGATAGCGCTATAACGTGTTATAACTCTGTAGTCTGAACAAAGCTTTATGCGTTGTTCAGGCTACAGACTAATACAGTAATGCCCCGTTTTTGTCAGCCCCCTGATGAATTTAGGGCTGACAAAATCGGGACATTTTTTTTCGCTTAATTTTTTTAACATAATATCTTTAAATGCTGTTTGATAATGCAAGATTTATGTTTTAGGAATCATTCAATATATACGACCCCATTTAGGGGGGCGGGGAGAGCTGGAATTTCCAACTTTTCGTAAGTGTCATATAAGAAAAGACATTCTTACATTGATGGTGTGGAGGGGGGGGGGGGTTGCTGAATGGACTTAGGTAAGAATTGAATGGCCACTCAATGCATATGTGGTTAAGCATTTTCTGTAAGAACAACAATAATAATACATAGTGCATAATAAAGACTTGCATGTGTCCCATGGACCCCATATTAAAATTCTCTGAATGAAATTTGAAGAGATTTTCACACCCACAAACATACACCCACAGACATACACACACACACATACACACACACAGACACACACACACACACACACACACACACACACACACACACACGCACACGCACACGCACACACACACACACACACACACACACACACACACACACACACACACACACACACACACACACACACACACACACACACACACACACACACACACACACACACACACACACACACACACACACACACACACACACACACATATATATACACACACTCACACATACACACACACACATACACACACATATACACACACACACACAAATGGCGAGTGGGCTAATAGTGCGGCTGCCCCTGTCCCGGTAAAACCTTGGCAGGCCTCCGGATACGTTCAAAACTCGTCACCAATTGGTGATTGGTGAGTAGTAGGCTCAGATGTAACATTCCTGACTTACGCCGATCTGGCTCTGAACACGGCCCTCATGAAGGACCGTGTCAACCCTAGCATGGCTTCCCTGCTTGCATAGATAACCATGGGATCACGATAGGAGACTACATACAACGAGTGGAGATAGCGGCCCGGAGGGGGGACCCATCAGAATGGAGAAAATCGGAGAAAAAAACAAAAAAGACGAAAATGAAAAAAACCAAAAAAAAAATATGAAGGACGACGGCAAGACGCCAGATAGTGAAAACGGAGGAGCTAACGTGTTCGCAAGAAGCGGAAAGCTGCAGAGATCACCAGCGTCAAACCAGGTGACCACAGCGAGTTCCAGTAGTAGCATACCCCAAGTGGAACAGCATGGACCCCAAAGAGAGCAGCTAGATGCGGTGCCATGCCAAATATTCACACCGAAATCTAGCAGTGGCAAACAGCAAGAATTGCAGCTTGGGAGAACCAAAATGACGGAGGTTAGGAGGAAGATCGATGAACTCTATGTGTTCGTGAAGGATAAGAACAACATACACAAGGAGGTCAAGCTACTAGCGACGGTCATCAAATCCGGTATAGCTGTGGCAGATCGGGAACTGCAAGAATGGAGAAGAAGAGCCGAAGCGACTGAAAAGGCTCTGCTTGAGGCCAAGGATAATGCAATGCTGGCTGAAGCGCAGGGGACGCCGAAGGGACCAACGAATCCACGTCCGGAGAAAAGATATAGGGAAACGCCAGGAGACGAAGAGGATCCCAAAAAACACAAGGACGACGAATACGGGGACAAGGAGCAAGAAGATGGAGAAGACAGTGATTGGCGTAAAGTCGAAAACCAGAAGGAGAAGAGGAAAAAACTGAAGGAAGAGAAACTAAGGAAGAAGGAACAGAAGAAGAAGGAGGAGAAGGAAAAGAAGAATGAAGAGGAAGAGAAGAAGAAGAAGACGGAAGAGAGGAAAAAGGAAGTCAAGAAGAAGGAAAACCCCAGGCATCGTAGGGAGAGAAGTAAGGGCGACGCTCTGGTTATCGAGGCGAAAGACAAAACGACATACACAGCACTCCTCCGGAAAGTGAGAGAGGATCCGGAGTTGAAGCAACTAGGCGAGAACGTGGTGAAAACCAGGCGCACCAGAAAGGCGAGATGCTCTTCGAGCTGAAGAAGAACTCGTCGATGAGGAGTTCAACCTTCAAGGAACTCGTCGAAAAATCTCTTGGCGAGGACGAGAACGTAAAAGCCTTATCAGTGGTCAGAGTCAGTGGTCGAGTGCAAGGATCTGGATGAGATCACAACGGAAGACGAGGTACGATATTCGCTGAAGGTGCAATGCAATCTGGGAGATGTACCTATCACAATCCGGTTGAGGAAGGCGTACGGTGGTACACAAACGGCGTCGATACGACTTGCGACGGACGCAGCTAACGAGTTGCTGAAGACAGGACGAGTCAAGGTTGGGTGGTCAGTATGCCCCCTGAAAGCTATCCCTCGGGTTACCAAGCAAATGGAGAGATAGGGTAACCAACTTGAATTGGACCCCTACATATTTTGGACCCTTTTCATATATTTTCCTCGCTTACTGTCTATTTTCTTCAAATTCATCTGGGTTGATGTTGTAATTACATTCTTTCAATTACTTGCTATGTCTCAAGATCATTAGTTCACCTCAAATTGCTTACAATTGCTCAATTTATGCAGTTTTAGAAAATGTTAACGAAAAAGTTTCATGTTTCGACGTTTGTCAAGAGGAATCGGCGTTAGTGTACTTGTTTTAAATTTGGTCTAAAATATACAATTCAATGATTTTTTTTATCAAATCAGTTTATCTGACTTTGGAAGATGAATTTCACGTGTTTATAAAGATTTCAACTTAAGATTTTACTTTAAAAGTATTAAATAAAAAGTGTCCAAAAAAGATCGTAAAAAAATGTTACCAACTTATTTTGGACACTTATCAAATGAGAATCATCAAAAGAGCGACAAAAAAAATTCCGGTTGGTCGATCGTGCTATTATCTCTGATTTCTGATGGTAAGTAAATCAATCAAAATTATATGAATTCATTGTTTTTAAATATATTTCTTGTTTATCAGGCGATTCAAAATGGGAAAAACGGCAAAACACGTAGAGTGGTCCACTCTGAGTTTTCCTAGTTTTCCTAGTTCCTAGTTTTCCACAAAAGTTTTCCTATCTCCCAAACGCATTTAACTAAGGGGCTGTTCATAAACTACGTAGACGCTTTAGGGGGGTGGGAGCGCTTGGCAGATGTCTACGGTCCATACAATTTTTTAAATTTTGTGTTTGAGACTGTCTTCTACAGAAGGAGGGAGGGGGGGTTGAAATCTCTCAAAAACCGTCTACGTAGTTTATGAACAGCCCATACAAAAAACAATATGGACTGCAAGCATAGAGTCAGGTCTCCGTATTAAGATTTACTTGTGAATGATTTTTTTTTTATGGTATGATCAGTTGTTTCCTTATGTTATATTATATTTCCTCCGTTACTCGCGCCAACTTTTGTAACACGAGTACTAACGCGTTGTACTTTGTACAACAGTGTGAGTTTTCCATTTCCATTTTGCAGCCGAGCTACCAATCGATCTGAAACCAACGAGTATTCCTCAAAAAACTTGCTTTTAACTAAACAAGCTAAATATTTATTACAGTTAACCCCCAAAATATGCGGATAATAAAGAAAATGTAAATGGAAACCGCGTAAATGGTGTCCATACTACGAGGGTTCTGACTTAATTGGTTACAACATGGAATATCTCGAGATCCTGACCAGATAGAAAGTTACTGTCTTTGCCAAAGTAGTTCTAGAGATCATAGCCTTTTTGCTGGTGGACAGTAGTTCAAAATTTACTCACTACATAGCGCTAGTATACATGTGAAGTTCTCGCATGTGATATATCTCGAAATCCTGACCAGATAGAAAGTTACTGTCTTCGAAAAAGTTGTTCAGGAGTTCAAAGCCTATAGTTCAGAATTTTTTCACTATATGGTGCTAGTATATACGTGAAATTCTCATATAAAATATCTCGAAATCCTGATCATATAAAAAATTACTGTCTTGGGCAATATTGTTCAGGAAGTCAAGGCCTTTTTGCTGGTGGACTTAAGTTCAGAGTTTTCTCACTTTGCAACGCTAGTATACATGAGGAATTCTCGCATATAAAATATCTCTAGATCCTGACCAGACAGAAAGTTACTGTCTTCGGCAAAGTTGTTCAGGATGTTAGGATCTTTTCGTTGGTGTACACTAATTCAGAATTTTCCCTTTACGTGGCACTAGTATGCGGGTCATTCAGAGATATTTTATATGCAAGGATTTCACGTGTCTTTCAACGTCACCTAGTGAGAAAATTATGTACTTTCCACCAACGATAGGGTTTGATCTCCTGGACAACTTTGCCGATTACAGTACATTTTTAGCAGGTCTTGAGATATATCATATGCGAGAATTGCACGTATATACTAGTACCATGAAGTGAAATATTCTGAACTACCGTCCACTAGCCAAAAGGCCTTGATCCCCTGAACAACTTTGCCCAAGACAGTAACAGTAACTTTCTCGCCACGTGGTGAGAAAATTCTGAACTACTGTCTACCAGTCGAAAAGTCTTGACCCCCTGAACAAGTTTGCCCAATACAGTAACTTTCTAGCTGGTCAAGAACTCGAGCTATTGTATATGCGAGAATTACACGTATATACTAGCGCCTCGTAGTGTGAAATTTCTGAACTACTCCACCAACGAAAAGAGCTTGACTTCCTGAACAACTTTGCTGAAGGCATTTACTTTCTATCTGGTCAGGATCTAGAGATATTTTATACACGAGAATTTCACATGTATACTAGCACCACGAAGTAAGATATTTCTGAACTATTGTACAGTAAGAAATAGGCTTTGAACTCCTGAACAACTTTGCCGAAGACAGTAACTTTCTATCTGGTCAGGATCTCGAGATATTCCATGTTGTAACCAATTAAGTCAATCCCACGTAGTATGGACACCGTTTACGCGGTTTCCATTTACATTTTCTCTATTATCCGCATTTTGGGGGTTAATTGTAATCAAAGTTTAGCTTTTTTAGTTCAAAACATGTTTTTTGAGGAATACAAGTTGGTTTCAGATCGATTGGCAGCATCAAAATGGCAATGGAAAACTCATATGTGTTGTACAAAGTACAACAGCGCGAGTAACGGGGGGTTAACTTTTATGCATACCGTAAAACGGGGTGTAATTGATCAGCGGGGCAAAATTGATCGCTGAAATTTCTCGTGATATTTTTTCATGTGTAACATGTTTTTCGTTACTAAGCGTACGAATGTATCTTTGTATACATTGTAAAAATATTATGCATAAGTACAATATTCGGTATACTCAGCGATCAAATTCACCCCGCTGATCAATTTCACCCCGTTTTACGGCACCTTCTTTAAAAAATTTCCCACCAAGACGGACCTAACAAATGCGAGATAGGAAGAAGTGACCGTCGTAATTAATTTTAGGCTCATAGGATGAAAGAACTTCAGCATGTCCAAAATATATTCGTTCCCATTCAGTGTGTCCAAAATATATTATGGACACTGTCCAAAATCAAGTGGAAGGGTCCAAAATATGTGAATATCATGATGTGAAAAGAATTATTTTTCGAGTATATATCAATAAATAAAACATCTAGTGACATTTTACATCCAAGATGAGTAGCTTTCGAGCACAACCGCATGTAAATTGCATAATAATAATAAACAAATAATATTATTTTGACATAAACGTGATCTCACTTCCTCTAGGGGTCCAAAATCAGTTGGTTACCCTACTTTAAGTGCATGAACTTTGGTCACCAGGCGAGAAACTGCAAAGGCCCTGATAGATCGGAGCTGTGCAGGAAATGCGGAGAGAAGGGGCACGTTGCTAAAGACTGTATGAAGCAACCGAGGTGCATGCTCTGCAGAAAGGAGGACGGAAACGGTCATATGACGGGAAGTTTCAGGTGCCCAGCTTACAAAAAGGCGATAGCGGGCCAATAGTAATGGAGATAACCCAAATAAATCTCAATCATTGTGACACAGCACAGCAACTGTTGTGGCAGTCGACAACGGAAACAAAGTGCGACGTTGCACTGATTGCGGAGCCGTATCGAGTCCCTCCCGATAACGATAACTGGGTGGCCGATAGAGCAGGGATGGCGGCAATACAAGTTATGGGCAGGTATTCCATACAAAAAGTGGTGACGATGGACAATGGAGCAGTTTTCACCAGATGCTAGATGGACTCACCGGGGAGTTCACCGGACGGAGACCAATCGTCATTGAAGAAGATTTCAATGCTTGGGCAGTGGACTGGGGAAGCAGATGTACCAACGCAAGAGGGTATAGCCTGCTGGAAGCTCTGGTAAAGTTGGACGTCAGTCTGGCCAACGAAGGAACCATCAGCACCTTCCGCAAAGATGGTAGGGAATCCATTATCGACGTCACTTTCTGCAGTCCGTCGTTAGTGGCAAGTATGAACTGGAGAGTGTGTGAGGAGTACACTCATAGTGACCATCAGGCGATTAGGTACAGCTTTGGTCAACGGATACCTACGGCAATGTGGAAAACGAAAGTAAGCAAGCGGAGGTGGAAGACGAAGGCATTCGACAAGGATCTCATAATTTTCAACTAGCCCCTCAACCCCCCTCCCCCCTGCTTTGATTTTGCAACCACCGCACATTTAATTCTCAAAAAATGTCATTACATTATTGAGCTCGACAATAAATAAAATACGAATACGACTGTACAAAACAGTCCACCTCAACCAGAACTAATTGAATCATATAGGCTGACAAAATCGGGTCAAAAAGCTGACAAAATCGGGGGTAGACAAAATCGGGGGTAGATAAAATCGGGGGCTGACAAAATCGGGTCACCACTGTAACGTTTTATAATAATTATCGACAAAGAGAATGTCATCAAGATAACTCTATAACCATAGTTTTAACCTAGACATCGTTAGATTCTCGAACGCCTTCCAGTCAGGAGTTAGGATAGGAGTATTTAGTTTTCGCTGCGATCGAAACTCGGACAACAGTCAAAAGTTTATACTGGATGTGGTGTTCTCGTTGCGGAAGAGGCGTGGGTAGCCATCAAACTGAGTGATCGCACAATGTACTTATGTGTGGTATACATTGCACCCGACCGAGTTCGAACTGATCGAAACCCATTGTTGGGCCATTTTCATTATAATGGAAAGTGCGATGAATTGTTCTGTGTGATTTAAATCTAGCTGGTGTTTCGTGGAAACCTTCTCACAGCGACTTTCTATATCTGCACCTTGAAGACTCTGCATTCCATTCAGGATCAGGTTAGCCTTCTCGTTAGCTATACTGCTGGTAGAGTTAGGTAAGAATTGAATGGCCACTCAATGCATATATAGTGAAGCATTTTCTGTAAGAACAACAATAATAATACATAGTGCATAATAAAGACTTGCATATTAAAAATTAGAGATTTTCACACACACACACAGACACACACACAGACACACACACAGACACACACACAGACACACACACAGACACACACACAGACACACACACAGACACACACACATTTTCACTCACACACACACACACACACACACTCACACACACACACACACACACACACACATACACACACACACTCACACACACACACGCACACACGCACACACACACACACACACACACACGCACGCGCACACACAAACACACTCACACACACACACACACACACACACACACACACACACACACACACACACACAGACACACACACACACACACACACACACACACACACACACACACACACACACACACAGAGACACACACACACACACACACACACACACACACACACACACACACACACACACACAGACACACACACACACACACACACACACACACACACACACACACACACACACACACAGAGACACACACACACACACACACACACACACACACACACACACACACAACAAGCTGAAAGTCATCGTGGAGGGACTTTTCCCACAGCATGACCCAACGAACTGGCCACCTACACCATATGGCGAGGAAGATGAAGACAACGTTGAACAAGTCTCCAACGAGGAACTCATAGCAGCAGCGAAAGGGTTGAAAGCGAATAAAGCTCCCGGCCCGGATGGAATTCCCAACGTGGCGTTGAAGGCGGCGATCCAGACGTTCCCGGACATGTTCAGGATGGTGCTGCAGAAATGTCTGGACGATGGTCAGTTCCCTGATAGGTGGAAGGTACAAAAGCTTGTGCTGTTGCCGAAGCCCGGAAAACCGCCGGGGGATCCTGCATCGTATAGGCCAATATGCTTGCTGGATACTGTAGGAAAGCTCTTAGAGAGGATCATCCTCAACAGGCTGACGAAATGCACGGAGAGTGAACACGGATTGTCGGAGAGACAGTTTGGATTCCGGAAAGGGAGATCGACGGTGGATGCAATTCGGGCAGTGATTGACAGAGCCGAGAAAGCTTCCAAACAGAAGCGGAGAGGAAATCGATACTGCGCCGTGATTACGATCGATGTCAAGAATGCATTCAATAGCGCCAGCTGG